>NC_067400.1:484305323-484430323 GCF_016432865.1 Antechinus flavipes
CTAATCAAAAGAGATAAGGAAGGGCACTATATCTTGCTAAAGGGTAGAATGAATAATGAAGAAGTATCTATATTAAATATATATGCACCAAGTAGTGTAGCATCTAAATTCCTAAAAGAGAAATTAAGAGAGCTGCAAGAAGAAATAGACAGTAAAACTATAATAGTGGGAGATCTCAACCTTGCACTCTCAGAATTAGATAAATCAAACCACAAAATAAATAAGAAAGAAGTCAAAGAGATAAATAGAATACTAGAAAAATTAGATATGATAGATCTCTGGAGAAAATGTAATGGGGACAGAAAGGAGTACACCTTCTTTTCAGCAGTTCATGGAACTTATACAAAAATTGATCATATATTAGGACATAAAAACCTCAAACTCAAATGCAGTAAGGCAGAAATAGTGAATGCATCCTTTTCAGACCATGATGCATTGAAAATTACATTCAATAAAAAGCCACAGGAAAGTAGACCAAAAAATAATTGGAAACTAAATAATCTCATACTAAAGAATGATTGGGTGAAACAGCAAATTATAGACATAATTAATAACTTCATCCAAGAAAATGATAATAATGAGACATCATACCAAAATGTATGGGATGCAGCCAAAGCGGTAATAAGGGGAAATCTCATATCTCTAGAGGCCTATTTGTATAAAATAGAGAAAGAGAAGGTCAATGAATTGGGCTTGCAACTAAAAATGCTAGAAAAGGAACAAATTAAAAACCCCCAATCAAACACTAAACTTGAAATTCAAAAAATAAAAGGAGAGATCAATAAAATTGAAAGTAAAAAAACTATTGAATTGATTAATAAAACTAAGAGTTGGTTCTATGAAAAAACCAACAAAATAGACAAACCCTTAGTAAATCTGATTAAAAAAAGGAAAGAGGAAAATCAAATTGTTAGTCTTAAAAATGAAAAGGGAGAACTCACCACTAACGAAGAGGAAATTAGAGCAATAATTAGGAGTTACTTTGCCCAACTTTACGCCAATAAATTCGACAACTTAAATGAAATAGAAGAATACCTCCAAAAATATAGCTTACCTAAACTAACAGAGGAAGAAGTAAATATCCTAAACACTCCTATCTCAGAAAAAGAAATAGAACAAACTATCAATCAACTCCCTAAGAAAAAAACCCCAGGACCAGATGGATTTACATCTGAATTCTATCAAACATTTAAAGATCAATTAACTCCAATGCTAAATAAACTATTTGAAGAAGTAGGGATTGAAGGAGTCCTACCAAACTCCTTTTATGACACAGATATGGTACTGATACCTAAACCAGGTAGGCTGAAAACAGAGAAAGAAAATTATAGACCAATCTCCCTAATGAATATTGATGCTAAAATCTTAAATAAAATATTAGCAAAAAGATTACAGAAAATCATCCCCAGGATAATACACTATGACCAAGTAGGATTTATACCAGGAATGCAGGGCTGGTTCAATATTAGGAAAACTATTAACATAATTGACTATATCAACAACCAACCAAACAAAAACCATATGATCATTTCAATAGATGCAGAAAAAGCATTTGATAAAATCCAACAGCCATTCCTAATAAAAACACTTGAGAGCATAGGAATAAAAGGACTTTTCCTTAAAATAGTTAGGAGCATATATTTTAAACCTTCAGTAAGCATCATATGCAATGGGGAAAAACTGGAACCTTTCCCGGTAAGATCTGGAGTGAAGCAAGGTTGCCCACTATCACCATTATTATTCAATATTGTATTAGAAACACTGGCCTCTGCAATAAGAGTCGAGAAAGAGATTAAAGGAATTAGAGTAGGCAATGAGGAAACCAAACTATCACTCTTTGCAGATGATATGATGGTATACCTAGAAAACCCCAGAGATTCTACTAAAAAGTTATTAGAAATAATTCATAATTTTAGCAAAGTAGCAGGATACAAAATAAATCCCCATAAATCCTCAGCATTCTTATACACCACCAACAAAATCCAAGAGCAAGAGATACAAAGAGAAATTCCATTCAAAATAACTGTTGATAGCATAAAATATTTGGGAATCTACCTACCAAAGGAAAGTCAGGAATTATATGAGCAAAATTACAAAAAAGTTTTCACACAAATAAAGTCAGACTTAAATAATTGGAAAAATATTAAGTGCTCTTGGATAGGCCGAGCAAATATAATAAAGATGACAATACTCCCTAAACTAATCTATTTATTTAGTGCTATACCAATCAGACTTCCAAGAAAATATTTTAATGATTTAGAAAAAATAACAACAAAATTCATATGGAACAATAAAAAGTCGAGAATCTCAAGGGAATTAATGAAAAAAAATCAAATGAAGGTGGTCTAGCTGTACCTGATCTAAAATTATATTATAAAGCAGCAGTCACCAAAACCATCTGGTATTGGCTTAGAAATAGATTAGTTGATCAGTGGAAAAGGTTAGGTTCACAAGACAGAATAGTCAACTATAGCAATCTAGTGTTTGACAAACCCAAAGATTCTAAATTTTGGGATAAGATTTCATTATTTGATAAAAACTGCTGGGATAACTGGAAATTAGTATGGCAGAAATTAGGCAAGGACCCACACTTAACACCACATACCAAGATAAGATCAAAATGGGTCCATGACCTAGGCATAAAGAACGAGATTATAAATAAATTAGAGGAACATAGGATAGTTTATCTCTCAGACTTGTGGAGGAGAAAGAAATTTGTGACCAAAGATGAACTAGAGACCATTACCAATCACAAAATAGAAAATTTTGATTATATCAAATTAAAAAGCCTTTGTACAAACAGAACGAATGCAAACAAGATTAGTAGGGAAGTAACTAACTGGGAAAACATCTTTACAATTAAAGGTTCTGATAAAGGCCTCATTTCCAAAATATATAGAGAACTGACTCAAATTTATAAAAAATCAAGCCATTCTCCAATTGATAAATGGTCAAAGGATATGAACAGACAATTTTCAGATGAAGAAACTGAAACTATTACCACTCACATGAAAGAGTGTTCCAAATCACTATTGATCAGAGAAATGCAAATTAAGACAACTCTGAGATATCACTACACTCCTGTCAGATTGGCTAAGATGACAGGAAAAAACAATGATGAATGTTGGAGGGGATGCGGGAAAACGGGGACATTGATGCATTGTTGGTGGAGTTGTGAACGAATCCAGCCATTCTGGAGAGCGATCTGGAATTATGCCCAAAAAGTTATCAAACTGTGCATACCCTTTGATCCAACAGTGTTTCTATTGGGCTTATACCCCAAAGAGATACTAAAAAAGGGAAGGGGACCTGTATGTGCCAAAATGTTTGTAGCAGCCCTGTTTGTAGTGGCTAGAAACTGGAAAATGAATGGATGCCCATCAATTGGAGAATGGCTGGGTAAATTGTGGTATATGAATGTTATGGAATATTATTGCTCTGTAAGGAATGACCAGCAGGATGAATACAGAGAGGCTTGGAGAGACCTACATGGACTGATGCTAAGTGAGATGAGCAGAACCAGGAGATCATTATACACCTCGACAACGATATTGTATGAGGATGTATTCTGATGGAAGTGGATTTCTCTGACAAAGAGACTTAACTGAGTTTCATTGGAGAAATGATGGACAGAAACAGCTACACCCAAAGAAGGAATACTGGGAAATGAATGTGAACTATTTGCATTTTTGATTTTCTTCCCGAGTTATTTTTACCTTCTGAATCCAATTCTCCCTGTGCAACAAGAGAACTGTTTGGTTCTGCAAATATGTATTGTATCTAGGATATACTGCAACATGTTTAGCATATATAGGACTGCTTGCCATCCTGGGGGGGGGGGGGGGGAGGGAGGGAGGGGAAAAAACGAAACATAAGTGATTGCAAGGGATAATGTCGTGTAGAAATTATCCTGGCATGGATTCTGTCAATGCGAAGTTATTATTAAATAAAATAAAAAAAAAAAAAAAAAAAAAAAGAAAACTACAGAGAATATAAAAAAAAAAAAAATAAAAAAAAAATAAAAAAAAAAAAAAAAAGGAAAAAAAAAAAAAAAAAAAAAAAAAAGGAAAATATACTTAACATTGAAATTGCTACCAAAAAATACTGCCTTGCAGATATTCCCTAATAAGGAAAGAATAAACAAAAAATCTAATTGACCTTGATGAATTCAAGTTAATCTGACCAAATCAACTTTAACTTCAGATTTTAAAAGTACTGACAAATGTTATTGTTAAGCTAACGAAAAATGGGAACATCAGCAAAAAATAGGAAAAATCAAATAAATTTTTAAAGGAAGAGAAAAAGTTAGAAACTTTAGGTCACTGACTTTGACTTTGCACATGATATTCTAGAATAACTCAATAAAGAGATGATTAGTGAAAAATCTAGAAGTAGTGGTTCCTAATTCTTGTTGGACTGTGCTTTTTCATATGACTATAGATGGCTTTAATTTCCTCATCTGAAAATTTTTCATATCCTTTGACTATTTCTTAATTTGGGTAAAAGAAATTAATTTTTATTTCTTTTTTCTTTTGAGTTTTAAATTAATCCCTCTGTGCATTCCTTTTATGGCCCATTAAGAAATCAAGCAACATCATATCAATTGTATATGAGAAGTCATGCAAAACATTTTAGCTACATTGCAAAGAAAATTAATAAAATAAAATGAAAAAAAATTATTTCAATTTATACTCAAAATCCATCAGTCCTTTCTCTATAAATATCAGTTTTTCATCATCATCCTTTGGAATTATTTTGAATATATATTGCTGAAAATTACTGTCACTCACAGTTAATTATATTTATGATATCGCTGGTAATTTGTATAACATTCTCCTGATTCTGCTCATTTCATTTACATCAGTTCATATAAGTCTGACCAGTTGCTGTTTTTTTTTAAAATTACCCACCTCATCACTTCTTATAACACAATAATATCCCCACATAAGCATGTATAACAATTTATTCAAATGCATTCAAATGTACCTCAATTGATAGACAACTCCTCAATGTCTAATTCTTTATCATCAAAATAGCAAACAACAATCAACAAACCAGGAGATAGGAGGATAGATAGGTAGATAGATAGTTAGATAGACAGTAGATAGATAAATTCTTTACTGTTTTTTTTTTAATTTCTTTTGGATATAGAACTAGTGGTGCTTTTCCTGCATCAAAACATAGACACAGTTTTGTAAAATTCAAAACCATTTCATTGATGCACTTGCAGCAAAGACTGACAGGAATTATTTTTTATTTATTTTAAACTTAAATACAAAACAAGAAAATAAAAGAGATATTTATATTATATAATATAACATGAGAAGATTCGATGTAAAGCAATCAATTTTCATTTCAAGAAAATTTCTGTAATAAATGCAATAAATACTATATTTTGGTTTCAGATTTTTAGTTTTTCTTTTCCTTTTTCTAGATTTTTTTTGTTTTCTTCTATACACATTGTACTATATTTTTCTCCTTACCTTTCTCCCTCTATCATAGAGAAAACTATGTGAGTAAATAAAATGTGAGTGTGTATATGTATATAGATAATCTATGTACTATTGTAGTATGCATATTTCTATTTTTAATTTCTTTCCCTAGAAGAAGATGGCTTTATTCAAATCTTTCCATATTTTTGTAAATCAATCAGCTCATCATTTCTTATATACAACATTATTCTAAAACAATCATGTCCTATCTGAAATAATAACAAGTATTTTTTCTCCAATTTTCTGATTTTCTTCTATTTTTGGCTATATTAGTTTAAATTTATATGAGAAAATTTTGATATCAAATAAGCAAAATTATTCATTTTATATTTCAATAATGTGTTCACATTATGATATATTTTAAATCTGGAATGGCTGAAATTCTTAACATTGGTAACTAATAGACTATGTCATTGTAAAGAGAAGAGACAGACTGGATGTTAGAGTGATGAAGTCAATGTGTGATTCAGAATGCTGGAATTGTTATAGACTTATTCTTTCCAAACTAAATCTTCTATTCAACAAATTCACTGGCCCTAAGACAAGATGACTGCCAGAAGACTTAAAGTTAACATATTAGAGTGTTTCTCTGAGTAGGAGTAGTTCCTTGCTAACTTAAAGGGAAAGTTGAATCAATATATGGTTGGTTACAGTAAAACAGAAAAGGAGTGGGCTGGGCAGCTATCTGAGATTTGGTGTGCAAAATGGCATTTACTCTTCTGGGTCAGAACACTCACAAACATCAAGAATAGTTGATGAAAATGATGAAGAAATTCAGAAGCTGCTAAAAAAAAAAAAAAGAAAACAAACAAACAAACAAAAAAAAGAGCTCTACGGGGTTTACCAGCAATATAGATTATCTGCTTCAAAATGGACTTAACTATATCCAACAGTAAAGTATAATCAAAACTTAAACTTAAATCAAAACTTTAAAAAGTCCCCCTCAAAAGACTATTTTCTTTATTTTTGCTAGCCCACTTAATCTTCCTTTCTTTCTTGATTTACTCTTCTTTTCCCATTCCCCTGTTACTTCCCACTTTGGTAAGATGAATGTCTATAACCAACTGCTTTTAGTATTTATTTTTATACAAATGCATATACATGTAGAATATGCATACACACATAAAAAGTGAGGTGGGGGGAGAGAGAGAGAGAGAGAGAATTCAGTGAATGCCTGTAAGTTTAAGTGTTTTCAAAGTGCTGTGATATGAGGAGAAATCTGGTCATTAATCTCTAGTGTGTAGGAGCCTTGTTCCCTATTTAACTTGAATACTTTATTGCAACCTGAAACTGTGTCCTCAAATTGATTAATGGATGACAGACCTGTAAAATATCACCAAATATTGTACCCATTGATAGTACAGGGGTTTATACTATTTCTGACCTGATTTTCAATCCCTTTATTATCCCAAGACAATTGACACTACCTCATTCTGCCATTACATAACCTACAGTTTGCATCACTTCCACTCTGTCATGGCACTCTTTCAGTAGGTCCCTAATTCAAAGTCTGCAGAAGAGTTTTTCTGTCTTCTTAATTTTCAGTGGCTTGGAAAAAAAAATCATTCCTTCTGAATTTTTGTTGTTTTTCCCATTCAGAATTTGTTTTGTTATGCTTTTAAAAGTTGTAAAAGAAGGGGGTGTTTGGAAATCTGAGCAAAGAAAATAAAAGAATGAAAAAAATAGATGAAAATGTGAAATATTTCATCAGAAAAACAACTAACATGGAAATATATTCAAAAGTTATATTTAAAAATTTTTTGGATTACTTGAAAACCATGATCAAAAAAAAAAAAAAAAGAGCCTGGACATTGTATTTTAAGAAATTATTAAGTAAAACTTCCCTGCTATCCTAGAATTAGAAGATAAAATAGAAATTGAAAGAATCCACCATTACCTTCCAGAAAGAGATCCTAAAATGAAAACTCCTAAGAATGTTATGACCAAAATTTTTAAAAAATCATATCAAAGAGAAAATACTTCAAATAGTCAAAAAGGCACAATTCAAATATAACAGAGCCACAGTCAGAATCCCATAAGATTTAAAACTTTTACATTAAAGGAACAGAGAGCATGGAATAAGAAATTACAGTAAGTGAAAGAGCTAGGATTACTAGCAAGATTCACCTTTTCAGCAAAGCAGAGCATAATCCTTCAGGGAGAAAATTAACATTCAGCAAAATAGAGAACTTTGAGCTATTCTGAAGAAATGAACCATAATTAAACAGAAAATGTAATTTCCAAATACAAAACTCAAGAGAAACACAAAAAGGTCAAAAGAAAAAAGAAAACAAGGATTCAGTAACATTAAATTTTTTACATCCATACATAGGATGATGATAATTGTAACTCTTAAGTAGCGTATACTATTAAGACAGTTAAAAGACATATACAGATAGAAAGCAGGGGACAAGTTGACTTTCATGATAAAGAAAGAAATCTTATTATAGCCTTAAAAAACTAAGTTAAGGGGATATAAAAAGAGATTGAACTGGGATAAGGTAGAAGAGAAAATTAGAATGGGGTAAGTTGTTTCATGTAAAAAAGTACTAAAGGTAGTGAAGGGAAAGATAGGTGTAGTGGATATCATTTAAATCTTATTCTCATTGAAAATGGCTAAGAGAGGGAATAATAGACATACTGTTGGGTACAGAAATAAACTAGAACCATTCTCAATAAGTTCAGGGGTGAAACAAGGTTTCCCACTATCACCATCAATATTCAATATTATATTAGAAATATTATCTTTGGCAATAAGAGAAGAAAAAGAAATTAAAAGAATTAGAGTACATAATAAGGAAACCAAATTATCATTCTTTGTTCATGATATGATGGTATACTTAAGAGAATTCTAGAGAATGAACTGAAGAACTACTAGAAAAAAATAATAACTTTAGCAAAGTTGCAGGATACAAAACAAATTCACATAAATCATCAGTATTTTATATAATACCAACAAAGTCCAGCAGCAAAAGATACAAAGAGAAATTTAATTTAAAATAACTGCTGTTAATATAAAATATTTGGGAATCTACCTGCCAAAACAAAGTCAGAAACTATATGAACACGATTACAAAACACTTTCCACACAAATAAAATCAGACTAATAAGTGGTGAAAATATCAGGTGTTCATTGGTAGGCCAAGCTGACATAATAAAAATGACAATAGTATCTAAATTAATCTACTTATTCAGTGCCATACCAATCAAAACTCTCAAGAAATTATTTTACAATGCTAGAAAAAATAATAACAAACTTCAACTGGAAGAACAAAAGGTAAAGAATTTTAAGGGAATTAAGGAAATACATGCAAATGAAGATGGTCTAGCTGTACCAGAATCTAAAACTATATTATAAAGCAATGGTCATCAAAACCATTCGGTACTGACTAAGAAATAGAATAATTGATCAGTGGAATAGGTTAAGATCACAGGACAAGATTACTGCAGTAATCTAGTATTTTATAACCTAAACACCCCAATTTCTGGGATAAGAACTCACTATTTAATAAAAACTGCTGGGATATTGGAAATTAGTATGGCAGAAACTAGGAACTGACCCACACTTAACACTTTATACCAAGATAAAGTCAAAATGGGTTATGATTTAGACACAAAGAGTGATATTATAAGCAAATTAGAAAAGCAAAGCATAATCTACCTCTCAGATTGGTAGAAAAGGAAGGAATTTGTGGCCAAAGAAGAACTAGAGTACCTTATAAAATGCAAAATGGCTAATTTTTAAAATTATATAAAGTTAAAAAGTTTTTGTACAAATGAGACCAATGCAGAAAAGATTTAAAAACAACCAATAAATTAGGGGAAAAATTTGCAATCAAAGGTTCTGATATAGAGTTCATTTCTAAAGAGAACTGACTCAAATTTATAAGAATTTAAGACATTCTCTAAAGGATAAATGTCAAAGGATATGAACAAACAATTTTCAGATGAAGAAATTGAAACTATATTTACTCATATGAAAAGGTACTCTAACTCACTATTGATCAGAAATATGCAAATAAAGACAACTCTAATGTATCACTACTTCCCTCCCTCCCCCCCACCCCAGATTGGGTAAAATGACCAAAAAAAAAAAAAAAAAAAGATAATGCTGAATGTTAGAGAGATGGGAAAATGGGACAGTAATACAACATTAGTGAAATTGTGAACTGATTCAACCATTCAGGAGATCAATTTGGAACTATGACCAAAAGGCTATCAAACTGTGCTTGCACATGGACAAAAACATTTATGGCAATCATCTTTGTCATGGCAAGAAACTGGAAACTGAGAGGATGTGCACCCATCTGTTGGAAAATGGGAGTATAAGTTATAGTATATGATTGTCATGGAATCTTATTGTTCTATAAGAAATGATCAGCATAATGATTTCAGAGAGTGTTGGAGAGTCTTACATGAACTGATGCTGAGTGAAATGAGAACTAGGAGATCATTACACATGGCAACAAGATTATATGATGATCATTTTTGATAGATGTAGCTCTTTTCAACAATGAGATGATTCAGGCCAGTCCCAATGTTCTAGTGATGAAGAAGTCTTCATTTAGAGAAAGGACTGGGAACAGAGTGTGGATTACAACATAGTATTTTCACTTTTTTTTATTATTGTTTGCTTACATTTTTTTCTTTCTCATTTTTTTTCTTTTTTGATTTAATTTTTCTTGTGCAGCATGATAATTATGGAAAAGGGTGAAAAATTGCACATTTGAAAAAAAAAAAAAACTTGTCTAGTCTCTACTCTATTCTTGTTCTGTCTTTCTATTTCCAAGCTTTTGCACAACGTAAAACCTGCAGTGAGCATGTCTAAAACCTTCTCTTAATTTAATGTCTAATTTTGGTGACCTTTTGTAGATGCCAAACTCTTCCTTACTTATACTCTCCATATTTAAAATTATCTCTTTCATCTAAAAGTATTCATAGTACATTGCCTGGACTATCTCTCCTTTATTACCGTTTCCCCAGAAATCAAAATTTTAACAGCAGGATCTTTGTGGTATCTAACATTATTGCAATTTAGTATTTCTCCATGTCCAATATATTCTGAAATATTAATAGCACTTCTATATATTAATCTTGTAAAAATAAGTAAAAGTTGTTATAGAACAGTGGTTTTTTCTGGGTCAAATAAATTGTTTAGATATAATAAATAGATTAATATTGAAAGCTATAATGCAAGAAAATTAAAAACATTGCATTTAAATAATCTTATGAACTAAAATATAAAAAGTAGATGTAGCAATAATGATCTTAGAGCAAAAGTCAAAATAGCTCTAATGAAAAGAAACAAGGAAGGAAACTACATCTTGCTTAGAAGTATAACCAGCAATAAAATAGCATTAGCATTAATCATATGTGCAGCAATTTTAAAAGAAATTAAATGTTACAGGAGGAAAAAGTAAAACTACAGTAATAAAGTACCTCAGATTTTCTCTCTCAGAAATAGATGAATCCAACTACAAAATAAACAAGAAGTTAAGAAAGTGCATAAAATATTGGAAAAATTAGAATAGATCTCTGCAGAAAAATGAATGGGTGTTAAGGACCATGTCTAAGTGAAGGGACAGGTCAATTCTCCGAGAGTCACCACAGCTGTGAATCATAAACTTGAAGTTGCAAAGCAAACTTTACTTATGTAGATGTTCCTTGTGGATTGGAAATGAAATAAAGTGGAAGCAAGAGGGAAGAGAAGAGAGGTCAGAGAATGCAATGGCCTCTCAGTCCCCTTGTTACATTGTAACACTTCTCACATGAAGAGATCCATTCTACAGGTCTGAGTTAGACTCCAGCAGCCACTGGTGGTTGGCTATGTATCACAACACATAGAGCCCAATGTCGGCCTATTTTTCATTCCCTGTGGCAAAATTGTCCATTCATATCTTTTATAAGGCTCAGCTAAATTAACACTGGATAGTGAAAAGGCAAATCTTTTCGTATTCTCCTTATCTAGAGGGATAGAATAGAATCAATCCTTAATGTCTATAACCCTAGGTAATCGAGTAGATGGAAGTCTAGGCTAAAGAGTTCCCATCATTTCCATCTGTTCATTTACTTTTTTCAAATTAGTCAATATCCTCCATTTTCCAGATTTCTTTTTCATAGCAAATACAGAGGGATTCCAAGGATTTAGAGAAGGTTGTAAATGTCCTTGGTCAAAAGCTGAATTTTTTTCATTTGGTAAGGGCCACTGTTCTGTCCACACTGGTGTATTAGTTTTCCATTGAATGGGAACAAGTGAGAGTGATAGTAGGCCTTCAACAGCAGCCCTGCCTAAAAAGCCAAAGTACTCAATTATAATCCTACCTCTTGTAAGATGTCTCTTTCCCACAAATTGATGGGGACTTTTTTGCCTACAGAAGGAATAAAAACTCCTGTTTATCTTCAGATGTCCATTTCAAAGAGGACTAATTTCAGCTGCTATTGATCCTCCTATGCCAGACATATCTTTAACCAGTGAGTGGACCAGGTGGCACCTCTAATGACTTTACAATCTGCACCTGTTTCTACCCACCCTTTCAATGGTACACCATTTACATAGACAGTGAGCATAGAATGATAAGCTACAACAGCTGCAGTCTAGAATATTCCTGGATTATGTTGTTTGAGAGTCAAAATCAGGGCAAATATCACCAAATTGCATATCAGAAGTGTGTATCAGGAGGCCTGATGCTAATACTTCTCCTGGGAAATAGATCACACATTGTCAACCTATATTAGTGACTGGGACATTAGCTACACATTTCCCAGTTTCCCAAATTAGTGTATGGATAGACACTGTTTTGTAAGCACTCACAGGAAGTAAAATGGTCAAACAAACTGTGTCTGGAGACAAAGGATCCACAGGCCAGACAGGGACTGATCTCACCTCTCCAGGGGATATCTCAGTAGTTGCAGCAACATAGGACTCTATTCTCCCTAATTTTAATCTCCTTCCCCCATCAGGTTGCTTCATGGCTGACTGATCATGTTGGAACACTGAACTTTTAATGACACTCTGGGTGTAAATGGTTGCCATCATGACCCAAGTGTTTTTTGCCTGGGCCCCTGGAGCCGAGCCCCACTTCCCTTTTCCCTGAATCACTCTGCATTCTGATGCACAGTGGAAGCCTTTACTCATTTTGTACATTGGGTTTTGGGTCTTGTTCCCTTACTCTGTTCTTTCACTTTATCTTTTTGCCAACATTGAGCTTTCAGATGCTCTACTTTACCACATTGAAAGCACTGACGAGTCTCTTTTGAAGTCCCTTCCCAAAAGAGACCCTGTCTTCCCATATTGATATCTTGAAAAGTCTGCATCATAGTCATAAATAAAAGTTATTTGTGCTCATTATGGCACAGCATCTTATAATCTCATCTAAAGGAGCATCCTTGTGTAGTGCTAGTATAATTCTTCTACAAACCTCATTAGCATTTTCCTAGCCAGTTGTCTTATCATAATCTCTGTTGATACATTTTCACAATAGTTTGTATAACAGCTGTCTGCAGATGTCCCACAAAATCAGCAAAGGGTGCATTTGGATCTTGTGCTATTTTTGTGAAGACTTCTCCTTTATCTTGCCTTCCCGGGAGGGTGCCCTATGATTTGATAGCAGCAGCAGCAATTTGCTCATATGCTGCTATAGGGTAATTAATCTGAGCTAAAGTTTCTGCATAACGACCTACACCTGTTAGTTGGTCAGAGGTGACTGGTATATTAACTCCAGGTTGCCTATTTCATTGGGCTTGTATCTTACAGAGTTCACTATACTCAGAAAGCCACAAGTTTCTAAACATGTTCTAAACATTCTTTGCTATAGATTTTTAAGCACTAGGTGTTAAAATTTCACAAGCCAAATTCTCTAATAACATCTTAACATAAGAGGATATAGACCATAAAGAGTGCAAGCCTTTTTCAGATCTTTGATAACTTCCAAATTAAGTGTATCTTTTCCTGGCTTGACCTGAAGGGTCTTCAATCACATGGTATGCTTCTATCCTCAAACCAGATGTATCTTGTCCTTCCTCTTTAACTTTAACTAATGCCGCTTGTAATGATGACATGGTAGGGGTGAGCAAAAGTGCTTCATGGTCAGTGCTGATGGTTTCACTACCCTTCCCATTCCTTTTCCTCCCACCTACAAAGGCAGAGTTGAGGGAGGAAGGTCAAGAGATGTTTAATGCCCTAAGGGTGCCTGCTTGAGTTAGGAGGAACTGAACTGTGTGAAAGTGAGAAGCACCACACCTGTTAAGCTCATCAGTGTTGTACTTAAGATACTTAACTCTTTTTCTGCCCAACTCTCCATGCCTTCCAGCTGCTTTGTCAGTACCATCCCTCTCCTGCTTTTCCTCCTCACACTTTCTTGCCTGGCCATCCACATTAAAATCTTTTCTTGTTTTAAAACTTGTGAGATTCCCTAAAGCCAATTGTATTATGTTGTACATAAGGAATGTTTCCTCAGAAACAGAATCAGGACTCATAGCTTTGTAATATTCAATTAGTTGCTCTCCCAATAGTTCCCACACTCTATTTCTAATTTTTCTTGCTCAGAGAGACAAGGAGATGTGCACTGTAATATATTTAAGAGCCCGGTGATCTGCTTCTGAGTTACCAACAAACCTTGCTTCTCTATTAACCTTACTCCACATGCTTCATACTCCCTTTGGGGTGGGGGAGGCTCTTTTCTTTGTATTTGCCCCATTGCGGCTGAAAAACAAAAGCAACTAATTTAGTCCTAACAAAATTTTCCTGCTTGTCTATTTTTGTATTTACCCTATTTCCAGGTCACTTACCATATCTCCAGGTCACAGGAACTTAACTGAACTCAACAATTGCGTCAGTTGAGCTTCATGTCTAAGGCTCTGGGTTTAGTGGCCAAAATGTAGTGTCCTGGATGTCCCTGTTCAGGCACCAAAATGTAGTGTGCTTTCTAGAGCCCCCACGCCGGGGTGCCAAAATATACCATCGGGATTTGCTCTCTGGAGTATCTCAGGACCAGCATGAGTCCTTGTTCTTAGTGGAGGAATGAAGAAGGCAGGAGACCCACAAGCATAGTCAAAGAACAGCAACAAGCAACAGTCTCTCAGTCTCCTTGTATCATCATCATTCTTTTACATGAAGAGATCCATTCATCAGGTCTGAGTTAGACCTCCAGCAGCCACTGACAACAAATGGGGACGAAAAACAATTTGCATTTTTCCTCCTCAGCAATATCTGTCAACTACTCATATACACATACAAAATTAACCATCTATTACTGCATTAAAAACTTCATAATCAAATGTAGAAAGGCAGAAATATTAAGAACATCCTTTCAATATCATGATATAATAAAAATACATTTAATAAAGAGCCATGGAAAGCAAGATTAAAAGTTAATGGGTAACTAAATATTCTAATCCTAAAGAAAGAGAGAGTCAAAGAAATAATGTCAGTAAAGACAGAGACAAAAATAAGACAACAGAGCAAAATTTATGGAATGTAGCAAAAGCAACACTTAGGGGAAATTTTTGTATCTAAACACTTGCATCAATAAAATATAGAAAGAAATCAATAAATTGGACTTGCTGCTAAAAAATAGAAAAAGAATAATTAAACCTCATAATTAAACACTAAATTGGAAACCCTGACAGAGTAGAAATTAACAAAATTGAGAGTAAGAAAACTATTGAACTAATGAAATAAAAATGGAAAAATAAACCATTGGTAAGTTTTATTTTAAAAAGAAAAAACAAAGTATCCAAATCACAATAAAAAGAACAAAATAATGGCCAATTAATAGGAAGGCTAAAGGTATTATTAAAAACTATTTTGCCCAGTGACATGCCAATAAATCTGACAATTTAATTTAAGTGATTGAAAATTTACAAAAATATGAATTACTGGATGCAAAGCCAAGATGATAGAGTAAAGATAGGGATCTGCCTATACTCTGCCCCTGTCCTCTCTAAATACCTTTAAGTAATGATTCTAAACAGATTTTAGCATGTCAGAACCCACAAAAATATGAAATGAAACAACTTTCCAGTCAAAAATAATTCGTAATTCTTGAGGAAAGTTCTGTCACATTGGAGTGTGAGGGGAGTACCAACAAGCCAATTGAAGTTGAAGGCCAAATGGATTCACATGTGAATTCTACCAAAGATATAAAAAACAATTACAAAACTAAATAAATTATTGGGGAAAATAGGTGAAGAAAGAGCCTTACTAAATTCCTTTTGTAAGATTAAATATGGTGTTGATACCTAACCTAGGAAGAGCTAAAAAAGAGAGAATACTATGAACCAATTTCCCTAATAAATATTAATGCAATATTTTAAAAAAATAATAGCAAAAAGATTACAGAAATGTATTACCAAAATCATACACTGTAACCAGGTGAGAATTACATCAAGAATGCAGAAGTGATTCGATATCAAGAAAAGTGTTAACATAATTGGCCCAATTAATAACAAAACCAAAAAATAACATAATTATCTCAAAAAAGCTTTTGACAAAATACATGATCCATTCCTATTAAAAAAAAAAAAAAACACTAGATATCATAGGAATAAATGATTTTCCTTAAAATGGTAAGCAGGATTTATCTAAAATCATCAACAAGAATTATCTTTAATGAGGATGTTAGAAGCCTTCTCAATAAAATCAAGGGTGAAGCAAGAATATTCTGATCACCATTATTATTCAATAATGTACAAAATGCTAATTATAGTCATAAAAAAAGATAAAAAGATATTTAAAAAAACTTCAAATAGGCAGTGAGGAAAAATTCTATCATTCTTTACAAATGATATATTGGTATAATTAGAGAATCCTAGATAATCAACTAAAAAGTAGTTGAAAAAATTAATAACTTTAGCAAAGTTGTAAGGTATAAAATAAACTCACATAAATCATCAGCATTTCTACATATCACGAAAAAAGTCCAACAGCAAGAGTAGAAAGAAAAATTCCATTTAGAAATTACTTTAGATGATAACAATTTTTGGTATTCTACTTGTCAAGATAAAGCCAAGAACTATAGGAACACAAATATAAAATACTTTTCATAAAGATAAAAACTGTTCTAAACAATTGAAAAATTATCATTTGTTTATGGGTAAGCTGAGCCAAAAAATTTTTGAATTCTACCCAAATTGATCTAATTATTTAGTGTCATAATAGTGAAACTAACAAAGATTATTTTATAAAGCTCAAAAAAAATTTTTTAATTCATCAGGAAGAAAAAATGTGAAGACTATAAAGGGAATTAATTAAAACAAATGTGAAAGAAGATGGTCTAGCATACCAGATCTCAAGCTGTATTATAAAACCTAATCATCAAAACAACAGATTTGGGGATCAGTGGAATCAAATTGGGTACAAAATATTCAGTAATAAGTGATCATATACTCTAATAATTGAAAATCCAAAGACTCAAGATTTCTAGACAAGAACTTACTATCTGACAAAAATTGCTGTGAAAACTTAAAAGCAATATGATAAAAAGTAGACCAGAATCCTATACCATATATGAAAATGAAGTTAATATAAATATATGATTTAGCCAGAAAGAGTAATAATACCATAAACAAATTAGAAGAGTAAGAAATATTTTATCTGTCAGACCTATGGATAAGTGAAGAGTTTATGACAAACCAAGAAATTGAGATCATTTCAAGGCACAAAATAAATAATTTTGATCATATTAAATAAAAAGCTTTTGCATAAAATTAATGTAATCAAGATTAGAAGGAAAGCACAACCGTGGTGTGGGGGGTGTATTTACAGTAAGTGTTTCTGATAAAGACCTCATTTCTCATATAGAGAGGAAGATATAGTGAAAGAGAGAATTGGATCAAATTTATAAGACTATAGGTCATCCCCCAATTGATAAATTGTCAAAAGACAGGAAAAGCCAATTTTCTGATGAGAAAAATAAAGTTAACTATAGTCATGAAAAAATTATCTGGATCAGTTTAATCAAAACAAATTTCATCAAAATAATTGAGATAAAAAACACAAAGTTAAACATTCTATTTTTCTTTTCTTTTTGTTTGTATTTCCTCAAAAAATACCTGGGTATTCACACTTCGTTTTGAAGGCATTAAACTATTATTACAATACTATGAGTCCTAAATTATAATTAGTGAAATATACTATATGAGATAAAAATCTCTAGTGATTATAATTTGATAGTTCTTAGTGTTGAATTCAGGTTCTCTAGTAGCAACTAGTTGGTGCAGTGTAGAGTGCTAGGGATGAAGTCAACTCAAAGATCACCATGGCTTTAAATTCCAGCTCCTGGGAGGATTCTCTCTATCAGTAGAAAATAAGAGGGATATATAACACAAATAGACTCCTAGGTTCATTTCTTGGAGTCAGGGTAAAAGAGATAGCAAGAGAAAAAATCCTATTCCCCTCATTTTTCATGGCTTCCATGATGAGAGTGAACCTGGAGCTTCATATTCTAATGAAAGAAAGGCTGAAAATGCAGCAAAAAGGGTGGGGAAAAAAGTATTTGAACTCAGGTCCTGCTGACTCCAGGACCAGTTTTCTATCTACTGGACCACCTACCTTAATCATTGAACAGTTTTCCAAGTCATTTTTTTTTTTACACATGAGATACCTTTCATTTTGTCATTATTTTAGGCTTCTGTCTTTGTTTTAATATTCCTTATTGTCCAATGCAATTATTAACCCATTTGGTAGTCTCTAATTATGAAAGAGGCTGTTACCTACATATGTTTCTGTCCTGTTTGTTCTAAGCCATAAATCCTTTCCCCAAAACTTTCCTCCAATGTTCTTATTTTGGGGGAAATTTTCCCCTAAAGATCTTATTTAAAATGCTTTAAAATGGGATCTTGCTTCAATTCTAGGATTTCTAGTTATTTTAATGAATTTGTATATTCTACTGAGATTTTGTTTGTTGGTAATTTTTGTTAGCACCCATCTCCAGTTGCCCTTGTCTATATCTGGCCATGGACCAAAATGGCTTTGGAGGAAAGAGTGAGACTAACAACTTTGCATGGCCCTCCCTCATTTAATTCTAATTCATTGCAAACCATGATGTCACCTTCCTGATATTTTTGGTCCTTTTTCAAAATGAAGAAGAAACAACAATGAAAGCATGATCACAAACTAATTCCAGAACATTCCAAGAAGGGATATCAGTTTACAGAAAATAACCATAGCCATACACACAAACTGTGTGTGTGTGTGTGTGTGTGTGTGTGTGTGTGTGTGTGTGTGTGCATGCTTGTGTATAAGAGAAAGGGAGGGAGAGAGAGAGAGAGAGAGAAAGAGAAGCATTCATATCAGTGGCTATAATATGAATTTACACCTGTAGTTCTGCTTGCTTCTCCTTTAAGGATTCACCATGACCAAAAAACCTGCTGATAGGTACCCTTCCACACCAATTAGGTGAAGAAGAATAAAATATAAGTATTTGTTCAATTCAAACTGTTTAAGGATAGAAAATAATTTAACTTTAATCTGTTAACTAAATGTAATATACTCTTAGTTTAAGTTCTACTACTCAAATTTTCCTTTCCTCAACCTTTTTTTTTTTCCCCTTGCTTTTTGGTTATTCTGTAACCTTCAAAGGAGTTAAATGAGTATCACAAATGTTGATTCAACTTCAATAATTGTAAAGGGCTGAAACTCTGAGTTGATGCACTGGAATCAGACAACCGAACACTTAAGGCTAATTATCTATTAGGCAATATTCTATTAGCATATGCTTGGAAAATGGCCCTTCTCACTATTCTGTGCTGGCTGGGTCTTTTGGTGTATACAGATAAACATAGGAGGGATTAGGGGGTGGAGTAAGACAAGTCAGAGTCACTTTGGAGGAGAATGCGGAGAAGGGAGGTCAGTCAGCTGAGAACCTGTGGCAGTTCTGTCCAACCCCTTCACTTCTCCCCCTAAAGACCAAGGACTTTTGCTTATCCTGACTGCAGCTGATTCTGAGGCCTTCAGGGAGCTAACCTGGACTTCACAAATAATCCAATAGGTTTGTTGTCCTGTGGGTCCTGCCTCCACTGGACCAGATGAAAATCCTCCATTCTAACATTTTGATGTATGATTAAGCTGCTATATTAAATAATAAAACTTTTGATAAAGGCTTATCTTCTGTATTTTTACTTTAATTTAAAAATATTTCATTGAAATCAATGTCAAAATAGAATTGTAATCATATCTTACTTTTTAAAATCAGAAATGTGCTTTTATAAGAAAAGAAAGACTACAGTACATTGAACTGCTAAACTTTTTTGGCAATGTGGTGGAGATAATGTTTGGGCCTATAACATCAAAGAAAATGATATTCTAGAATATCAATAGAGAAATATCTAACCAGTAAAAAATTAGTAATATATTAAGAATGAGGGATGATTGATAGAGACCTTCATGCCATATTATTCTTTATCTATCAAGAAAATGAAAGGAATTTTTGTTTTTGTTTTGGGTGTTTTGTTTGCTTCAAGGTTTTTTGTTTTGTTTAGTTTTTACAGATTGATACTAGAAGAAGTTCTCAAATCTTTAAATTCCTTTCTATACTTGCTCTTTCTTTACTTCACTAATTATCCATTCTTAGATCATAAGATATTGCCCTAGGGTTAGAAGACCACTTATCTTCCTATATTCATATCCAGAATGTTATTCTATTTTCAACTGTATAGAAAGATTTTTATAATTCCCAGTAGCATTCATGGATTTGTCTGATGAAAAAAGGAGGTAAGCTGGACATGTCCCCCTACTAGAATGTGAGCATTCTAAGACAAGAAACACTCTTATTTTCTCAATTGTTTCTTCAGTTCTTATCACAGTGAAATGTACATAGGAAATATGTGATAATTATCTTTTTATTTATTCATTTACTTGAGTAGCAACAATTAGTAGTAACAAAGGGGCAACCATAATTTTGACCTCATAATCACAGACTAATAAGAGATGCAAAGGAAGGAATCTGACATGTTGGGTAAGATTTTTAAGGGAGATTTATGAAGTGATATTGACAAGTTGCACATAGGATGAAATGGCATGGCAAGGCTATGATATGTACCTAGGGAAATAGTACCCATACCTATTAGACTGTGGATCTATAAAAGTATTTTTAACACTTCCCCATTCATCAATAGGAACTACTTTCCAAAGAATGATATGACCTAAGCTGAACATTCCTTCATTTTGAAACTTCAGGCTACATTAAATAAAATAATGTTCTTCCTACTTTGGTCATTCTGTAATTTCAAACCTTTTTTCATTAAACAAAGTTACCTATATATATTAGGTAACCAGTCACATAGAAAATACTTATGATGCCTATTTTATTTATTTCTCAGATACCTTCTTACATCATTGTTGTAAGCTCTACCAAGAGTTTTATTGTAAATAAGAGCCAGATTGAATTATATAATGTACTGATTAACCATTCCATCTATAATATGTTTTCTTCATTTTGCACTGGAAAAATAGATTATGGGCTATATTAAGCCTGTTCATATTGGAGAAAGGACGGTTATATGCATATAATATGCATATAATAATAACAGTATTTATGATTAGTAGAATCTTAGATTGAGTCATTCAAAATGATCTTCTTTCATCACAGGCAGATAGACAAATTGCATTCCGAGCACTTACAATGTTCCAAGTATTAGGTAAAGTACTATGGATAAATATACAAACAAATGAACAACAAACAAACAAACAAACAAACAAACAAACAAAAAAAAACAACCTCTGCCATCAAAGTTTCTAATGAAGGAAGACAACATTTAAAAGAAAGAAGGAAGGCATTTGGGGGGTGGTGAAGATAAAAGCTAAGGTAAACTATGAAGAAGACTATTGTAAACTCCTTAGAATCAGCAGAAAAGCACGAGTATTTTGGAATCATCTCTAAAAATGAGACCTCAAAAAGAATTCACACACACACACACACACACACACACACACGAACAACACACACCATTCATTCAATTCCAATGAGTTTCTGTTATCTCAAGGATCAAATTTTCCAACTGTGATGAGAGCTGTCCTAACATTTATTATTGGATGTCATTGTGTGTCTCAAAAAGTCAAAAATACATCTCTAGCTTCTTCTATCCCCCAAGGGAGACTTTAATTCCTTCCAGGAAAGGAATCGGGAGATGTACTACAACGACTGACCATTCAATTTTCTTCAGAGTGAGGAGGTAGCAGAGCACAATTATATCTATCTGCTTTCTTAAATATCATTAGTTTAATGGATGAGGTTTTCAAGTTCAATCTACTTCTGATTACAGTTTCATTACTAAGGTCAGTAGGAGTCCAAATTTTATTTCAAAGATTGTTTCCTCTCCCATTCAATAGTACACATATTCACACATATATACATACACACACACGCAGAAAGAGAGAGAGAGAAAGCTATTTACATATATAAAAGAAACCACATTATATAATTGTATTCTTCTGTATTAATTTAGGACAAATTTGACCTGTGGTTTCACTGGTATAGGGAATTCCCTAGTGAGGGAATTAAAAATGCAGGGCAGCACTTTCTGTAAAGCACATCCTCTTTCAGACTTGTCTAGAGCCTTAAAACAATAATTAGCTTGCCCTAAGTCCAAAAGTTTGCTGGTGCCATCTCACCAGCTTGAGTCATCTTACAAGAGTCAATTGCTAAATTTTCATTGTGAGCATTAATATCTTGGAAATCAAAAAATACTACAAATTAGAGCTTGATTTAGTGTTTTCTTGATTTCTAGATTTAGAAAATCGTGATGAAAATGTTGAAATCAAAAATAGTATGTGCATATATTTGTATTTGGTTCTGGAGAACTAGTTGTTAAATATTTATGATCACATGACAACTAATTTCACACATGTAATATGTGTGAAATTAGATCTTTTTAGTTTCAAAATTGTCTCATTTGGCACTAAATTATTCTGTTCCTTATTTTAACTAAGATTAAAGAAATATGTCCACTCCTCAGTCATTGCCTTGTCATGAAAAGGGCCTTGCATGAGCTCTCTAAAACTATAAACTATGAGAGTTACCCATCATGTGTAAGTAATAATGGAGAGTTTTGACAAAAGATGTTCCATTGGAGAAGGAAATGGCAAGCTACTCCCATATCTTTGTCAAGAAAACCCATAAATGATATTAAAATATTAAAAGATGCTATGAGAAAATGAACCCCTGAAATTGGAAGAGCCTGGCATGCTATGGTGTGATGCAGAGTCAAACTAGACTGAAGGACTCAGACACTACAATGCCTACAATTCAACTTTCCATTTATGAATTATTTTTCTCGTTAAATCAAATTTGCTTCAGAATCTTCTTAATATCAATTGACAGGAGTCCATAGTTTTTTTTTTTTAGAATTTAGTTCTCTAAAGCTCTTTTAACAACCTAGTCCACTGAATCCTTTCAAAATGGGGAAATGGAGGGGCTAAAAGATGAGATTTGTGTTGCCAACATTTGAACCCAGGTCTTTTACTTATTCGATTAATTGATTAGTTGAGTTGACTGTTGTCCTTTATTCTAAAAGAAAATCAAAATGTAATCACTGTCTGAATAAAAGTACAATGTGTACTACATTTAACTCATACCAATATGAGTTTGGAAGGCTCTACCACAGTCCATATGAAAATCTGGAGTGGAGATGTATCTAAATTGCAAATCAAGAAACTATTAAGTAAAATAAAAATAATGAAAGTATAAAACAATATATAATATCCCATTTAAAAAAAAAAAAAAAACTAACCTAGAAAATAGATCCAGGAAATATGTGAAAGCCATATGGAAAAAAAAGAGTCCAGACATCATCTTCCAAGAAATTATCAAAGAAAATCATGCATACCCTTTGACTTAACAATACCCCTACTAGGCAGATATGCAAAAAGAAATTTTAAAATGGCAGGGGGAAGAATAGAAGGATCTATATGGACAAAAATATTTATAGTAGGTCTTTTCAGAAGGCAAAGAATTAAAAATTGAATGCCCATCAGTTTTGGAATGGCTGCATACATTGTGCGATGTAATTATGATGGAATAATATTGTCCTATAAGAAATTATGAGCTGGATGCCAACATAAAAACCTGGAAAATTATCTATGAGCTTATGCAAAGTAAAATGTACTATGTACAAAATAATAACAATGCTGTGCAATATTCAGCAGTGAATGTCATTCTCAGCAATATAATGATAAAATATTATTCTAAAGAACATGATGAAAAATGTTATCTATAAACCAAGAACTGATTATGTCTGAATACAGATTAAAGCATACTTTTTTTTTTCTTGAAGGGTTTTTTTTTTTTTTTTTGGAGGACGGCTTGTATCTGTATTCTCTTTTGCAACATGACTTTACTAGAAATGTTTTACATAATTCCATATGTGCCTTCTCAATGGTAGGGGTAAGAGTGGGGAAGAAAAGAAAGACTTTAGGACTCAGAATTTTTTTAAATAAAAACTTGTTTCATATGTAATTGAGAAAGTGATATTTTTTTAAAAAAATTTTAAATATTAGGGCAAAATTAGTACAAATGGCAAAGAATGCATCTCAGCTTCAAAGGTTAGATTGACTTCACAGTCATCTGTGAACAAAAAAATCATGCACCAACTCTCCTTCAACATTAATTTTGGCAGACAATTATTATTTCAATAAAGTACTCCCTCAAAATCTAATTGATAGGAAGTGATTCCTCTTTCTGTTTTTAACAAAGGATATTTAATTTACTTATATTGTGATGAATATCATTATTTATAGTAATGAAAAAAATATGATCTTGCCCTTCAGTGAAACAAAATATTGAGTTTGGGGATTAAACACTGATAATATGCTGTGCAGTGACCTAGCAAAAAAAGCTGTGGTCCTCAGAGTACTAATAATTTCTCAGTTAGGTTGACTTCTCATAGACTCATATTTCAATTTTCACAATGAAGATTTTGGGCTACTTCTCTATGGAGTCTCCTAGAGCTCACATTTTTTGAGTCTGAGTGTGTAAAATCACAACCCACACAAAGAACAGAACATTTTATCAGTTATCTTTTCTCCATCGTTTCTAAACAAGGAAAAAAGGAGGAGAGAGACAACAGCAACTTTAGCAAATTGAAAAAGGAAAAAAAAAATCACTTAGTTGCAAAAGAAGGAACGGCTTCAAAACATACCTATTTCCCAAAGGCATTTGGCCCCTAAATAATTGTGTTGATGACATCATTTTGAAGCTAGGTAAAATATCACACCCGGTTCAGGATATTGGGAAAATAAAGATAATAAAATTTGAGGTTAGCACAGTGAAATGCACCAACAATTTGATTGAAGGTTAGAGGACAGTCTTTTTTTCTGAGGAGCTCACTCAGGATCACAAGTCCCCAACCCCAGATTAATTCTAATATCAAACTGCCTCTTGTGTGGTCACTTACCAAGATCATGGAAGTGGGAAAGAGTTTTTATTTAGACTTTTAAGAAATATAGCAAGCATTTAGCCACCATGACGACTTCCACAGCTTCTACCTGTTCAATTTTGAATATTTTCCTTAATTTCTTAAATCAAGAAAATAGCAGGTTATAAGTGCTGCCCTTCAAGGTAATGTCCACACAAATAAATCATCATAGAATTGGAGAAACATTGTAAAAAAAAAAAAACCTTTCTTCCTCCTTTACCCCTTCTTTCCTTAGCTACACATCTTTCTATTGGTTTTGCAGAGTGTAAGTTACTGTAAGAGTCTCTGGCATAATGTATTCAACTGAGACAGAAAGGGATATGTTAATTTATTTCCATGTCCACATTATAATTAAAAAAAAAAAAAAAAGGTTTAAGATGATAGAAGGAACCATTCAAAAGTTCTATTCTCCAGAAGTATCTGTATTTTATTATTATCTATTATATTTAGTACCAATGCCCAGACTGATCCTTTTTAAGTCAAAATCTGAATTTCCCTACTTGTTTCAAACAAATTGATTTCAAAACTTTGAAGATTACTTAGTCTTAACCAAATCTGATTTCTGACTAAGTCATCTCTCAGTGAAGACCCTACCTCTCTATTATAAGATGGATTGCCTTTCACAGCTTCGGGGTTTAAGTGATCATTTTTATTTATCAGATAAACACTTTAAGTGGAATAGGATGCTTTTATTTTTGTCATTTTCAGTTTTATTAAGGTATTGTTTTTATATTACATACATTTACAATTTATTCCTATCTTATGAGAAGTCTCTTATACCAAAGTAAGACAGTTAAGTGAAAAAGGAAAATGATACATGTTGGATGAGTGGTAGGGACTTAGGTACATGGATTTACTATACCACTTACTTGATAGCTTTGGGAAAATGAATAATAAAGCATTTATTAAAATTATTTAACCTTATTGATCCCTAGTTTATTTTAGCAGTACAATAAGAAATATGTATTAAATAATTTCTAAAACACCTTCCAGCTCTAAAAGAAAATGCACAGAATTTTCAGCAGATTCTCTCACGTATGAGAGGTAGAGATGAACTAGAGTTATAAAAGGACCTCTGATTTGGTTGTAAATTTGAGTTTAAAGAAAAACATTTCCCAAAAATCTCTTTATTAACCTGGAAATTTTTGGCATATCTAATTTAAAAGGACTATGTAAATCTGAAGGAAAAGATAAGGCCGAGCTAGGAGGGGTTAGAAATTTCTGTATGTTTTGTCAATTTCCAATAGTTTTGGAATGCATTTAGAATTTGCATTGAACTGTAATTTTCAGAACCAGACAATTTTCATTTAAGTTCTCTGAAATATTAAATAAGCCTGTATTTCAATAATGTGTGTGTGTGTGTGTATGTGTGTGTGTGTGTGTGTGTGTGTGTTTAGAGATTAGTCCCTTGAGAGTTCAGCATTGGTCAAGTTCAAATAGATTCCAAGTGAATAAGGAGACTGTCAAGGAAGGAGAATTGTGAAAATTGCTCCCACTCTATAGTGCCAAAATTTTAGATAAGCCAACCATCTCTTTGGAGTAACTAAGAAACAGAAGGGATAAAGCCTAAACCATTTATTATCTGTGGGCTCTTGGCCAGGTCACTCCACTCTGTTTTCCATAGTTTCCTCAACTGTAATATGAGGTAGAGAAAGAAATGGCAAACCAATCTAATATTTGGAAACTCCAAATGGGGTCACCACGGGTCAAAGATGACTGAAAATGAACAATAATAACAAAAACAAATCTTCTCTTTGGTAGGTCACAATATTAGAAAACAATTTCCTCTCCATTGACAACTTTTTCCATGGCTTCCTGCTCTTATCCCCAACTCTTTTTCTTCCTTTTTTTCCTTATGTAGTTATTCTCCACTAATAATTACCACAATAGCTTTTCACAACAAGAACCTTAAAACAATACTCCCATCATCAGGAATGCTTGAAAGTATTTTATTTCATTAATATCCATTTCTATTCAACTCAACAACCACCAAAAAGATTATAATCTCTCACTCTTTGCTCTCCAGAATATCATTTTCCAAGACATTTAGTCCTTTAATGTAGAAGATTCTAGATGCTGTTGTTATCTTGACTTTGGCTCCATAATATTTGAATTGCTTCTTTCTGAGTTTTTACAATATTTTATGGGTAATTCTGGGATTTGGCTATAATGTTCTTGGGTGCTTTCATTTTTTACATCTTTCTCAGAAGGTGCTTGATGAGGCAAACTCAAAAACTATATAAACACAATTACAAAACACTTTCCACACAAATAAAGTCAGATCTAATCAACTGGAAAAATATCAAGTGCTCATAGATAGGCTGAGCAAATATTAAAAAAAAATGATAATACTACCTAAATTAATTTACTTATTCAGTGCCATAACAATCAAACTCCTAAGAAATTGTTTTACAAATGTAAAAGAAATAATTAAGAGTACATCTGGAAGAACAAAAGGTCAAGAATTTCAAAGCAATTAATGAAAAAAAAATGCCAGTGAAATTGGCCTAGCAGTGCCATTCCTAAAACTATATTACAAAAAAGCAGTCATCAAAACCACTTGGTAATAGATAAGAAATAGAATAGTTGATTAGTGAAATAAGTTAGGTTCACAGGACAAAATAGTCAATAACTAATATTCTAGGATTTGACAAAACCAAAGACTTTAGCTTTTGGGAGAAAAAATTAGGCATTGATCCACAGCTAATACCATATACCAAGATAAGATCTAAATGAGTTCATGATTTAGACATAAAGAATAATATTATAAGCAAATTAGAAGAACAAAGGATAGTTTACTCTCAGATCTGTGGAGAAGGGAGGGATTTATGGCTAAAGAAGAATAGGAGTACATTACTGAACATAAAATAGATAACTTTGATTATATTAAGTTAAAATATTTTTGTACATACAAAACTAATGCAGACAAGATTAGAAGGGAAACAATAAACTGGAAAAACATTTTTACTTTCAGATGTTCTCATAAAGGCCTCATTTCTAAAATATGTAGAAAACTGAATCAAATTTGTAAGAACTCAAGAGATTCTCCAGTTGATAAATGATCAAAAGATAAAGAGAGTTTTCAGATGAAGAAAGTAAAATCATTTCTAGTCACATGAAAAGGTGCTCTAAATCATTATTGCAGAGAAATGAAAATTAAGATAAATCTGAGGTACTACTATACCTCAGATACTATACAAATTGGGTAAAATAACAGAAAAAAGATAATGATGAATGTTGGAGGAAATATGGGAAAATTGGGATACTGATACCTTGTTGTTGGAATTGTGAACTGATCCAACCATTCTGTAGAGCAATTTGGAACTACGCTCAAAAGGTTATCAAACTGGGGCAGAGCCAAGATGGCGGAGAAGGCACCTGTGACTTTCTAAGCTCCTCTCTTACCCTCACTATCAAGATTATATCCAGATTCAAAAATAGGCTTGACTGCTACAACTCATAAAGATTAGAAGTACAACAACTCACCAGCCAAAGATTATCTGAAATCTCGCCAGAAAAGGTTTGTTCTGAGGGGCTTGGGAGAAGATCAGTGCAGGCAGGTGGAGAACTGGAGGCAGACAGAGTGAAGCCCCAGGCTGGAAGTGAGAGTGCAAATCTCAGTACAAGCCCTGGGGTTCAACCAGCAGTATAAGACTTTTCCTTGGGGCAGTTGTGAACCTGCACAGGGGGGCACAGCCTGGGGCAGCCTGTAATCTTCACAGTGCAGGGCTCGGCCTGGGGCAATAAAATTTTGCAGGGTGGTTTGCTTCCAGGCAGAGACTTCCACTCTGAGCCGGGCTGTTTCCTGGTCAGCTGCTAATACCCACAGCCCAACAAGGGGCTCTGGCCTGTGGCAGTAACACTTTCACTGCTTAGTCTCTAGTCTTAGGGCAGTAGCTAAACCACACAGCGGTTCTCCACTGGGATAAAACACCCTTGCTAAATCACCTTCAGTTGGGGAGGGGGAAACTTTCACTCAGAACACTCTGGAAACCGGTTTACATCTCTCTCTGCTCTGCAGAGGAAGCTGGTAACCCCCTTGCCCTGAAGACATACCCTAAAGGCTTTAAAAAATTAATTAAAAAATGAAAAGGACAATAGACAGCTTCTATACAGAAAAAGATCAGTCTGCAAACCCAAAGAGACTAATAGCAAACAGTCACCAGATAGTACCCCAAAGGGGAATGGTACCTGTCCCCTTTTACATAACACTCTCATAGAAGAGACCATTAAAAGTCTCAAAAGAGAGTTAGAAGAAAAATAGGGAAAGGAAAGAGAAGCTTTGAAATATGAATTGGAAAAGATTAAAAAAAATCTTTGGAAAGTAAGATTTGTGAACAAGAAAGTAAGATTTGTGGATTGGAAAAGACAAAGAACTCACAAGAAAGTAGGATCTGTGAATTGGAAAAAGAAAATAATTCACTAAAAAAAAAAAAAAAAATTAGTGAAATGGAAAAAAGTTCCATAGAGCAAAACAATTCCTTTAAAAACTCAATTGGACATATACAGAAAGAAGTAAAAAAGTTAATGGAGAAAATAATTAATTAAAAATCAGAACTGAACAAATAGAAACTAATGATTCATTGAGACAGCAAGAATCAGTCAAGCAAAACCAAAAAAAAAAAATGATAAAGTAGAAAAAAACCATAAAATATCTACTTGGAAAAATGACAGACCTGGAAAATAGATCTAGGAGAGATAATCTGAGGATTATTGGACTTTCAAAAATTTATGATGAAAAAAAGAGCCTAGATATTATTTTACAAGAAATCATCAAAGAGACATAATAGACATAATAGAATCAGAAGGTAAAATAGGCATCAAAAGAATTCATCTGTTGGAATCCTTACTAACTGCTAACTAATTAGAGTTGATCTAATCTTACAAGAAGATGTTTTGGGCAGAACCTGAAACAAGGTACTAAGTAGAACTACCCATAATCCCTCTCTCTGGAAGGAGCATAAATAGGCCAATGGGCCAGTCGGAGAGTTCCAGAGAGGAAGACGCTACAAGTCGAGATTTCACCGGAATGACATGAAGACTGGAGCTGGCTGGAGGCTGAAGAAAGCAGAGGCAGAGGCTGAAGGACCAGACCTTTGGATTTAAAGACATTTGGAGAGAGCTCTTGGAACCAAGCAGAGAGATAGGCCTCTAAGCTAACCGGGCTATATTGGAGATAATAAAAGATCTGAACTTTTATCACCTGGCTGCTTTTTGAGAAGAAAAAGCTCACCACATTCATCAAACACCTTCTGAAAAAGACCCTAAAATAAAAACTCCAAGGAATATTGTGGCCAAGTTTCAGAACTATCAGATGAAGGAAAAAAATATTACAAGCAGTCAGAGAAAACAATTTAAATACTGAGGTGCCACAATAAGGATCACCCAAGATCTGGCTGCCTACACAGTAAAGGATCGAAGGGCCTGGAAGCTGATATTCTGAAAGGTAAAAGAACTTGGAATTCAGCCAAGAATAAACTACCCAGCTAAGCTGAGCATTTTAGACATTTAATGAAACAAATGAATTCCATTTGTTTCTAAGGAAAAAAAAAACAGAACTAAACAAAAAATTTGATCTCCAACCATAGGACTCAAGAGATGCAGAAAAAGTAAAAGGAACTCTTGAGAATTGTATTTCTGTTGTGGATATACATAAAGATGGCATGTATAATTTTACTGATATAACATAAAAAAAGGGAAGTAGAAATTGAAAAGGGATACTTTTCAGAAAAGGAGGAAAGAGGGGATAAAAAGAGGGAAACTACATCCCACGAAGAGGCAAGGAAACTTATCATATCTGAGGGAACTCAGAGAGTCATAGGAACATTGTGAGAATCTTACACCCATCAGAGTTGTATCAAAGAGAAAATAATTGACCTACTTGTTTTACAGAAAATCCTCTCTCACCTCATTGAAAAGGGGGAGAGGAAAGGGGAAAAGAAAAAGAGTAATAAGAAAAGGGTACAAGAAAAAGGAAGAGATTCAAAGGGAGGGAGGGAGGGATCCTAAAGAGGGTGAGTGGCATGATACAAATGAGGCACATAAGTTTAAAACTGGAAAAGAGGGTTGGGGTGGGGGGAGCAAGTAAAAGAAAAACATAATCTGGGAATAACAAGATGGCAGGAAATACAGAATAAGTCATTTTGACCATAAATGTGAATGAGATGAACTCTCCCATAAAGCTGAGGCAGATAGCAGACTGGACTAAAAGTCAGAACCCTACAATATGTTGTTTACAGGAAACACATTTAAAGCAGGGAGATACATACAGAGTAAAGCTAAAAGGCCAGAGCAGAATCTATTATGCTTCAGGTGAAGTCAAAAAAGCAGGGTTAGCCATCCTTATCTCAGATCAAGCAAATGCAAAAATTGATCTAATCAAAAGAGATAAGGAAGGAAACTATATCTTGCTAAAGGGTAGCATAGATAAGGAAGCAATATCAATACTAAATATATATGCACCAAGTGGTATGCTATATTACTTCCTAAAAGAAAAGTTAAGAGTAGCAAGAAGAAATAGACATCAAAACTGTAATAGTGGGAGATCTCAACCTTGCACTCTCAGAATTAGACAAATCAAACCACAAAACAAATAAGAAAGAAATTAAAGAAGTAAATATAATATTAGAAAAATTAGGCATGATTGATCTTTGGAGAAAACTGAATGGAGATAGAAAAGAATATACTTTCTTTTCAGCAGTCCATATAACTTATTCAAAAATTGACCATATATTAGGACATAAAGACTTCAAAATTAAATGCAGGAAGGTAGAAATAGTAAATGCTTTCTTTGCAGACCACGATGCAATAAAAACTACATTCAACAAAAACTTAGGGGTAAATAGACCAAAAAGTAATTGGAAACTAAATAATCTCGTCTTAAAAAATGATTGGGTGAAACAGCAAATTATAGACACAATTAATAATTTCATTCAAGATAATGACAACAATGAGACATCATACCAAAATTTGTGGGATGCAGCCAAAGCAGTAATAAGAGGAAATTTTATATCTGTAGAGGCTTACTTGAATAAAATAGAGAAAGAGAAGATCAATGAATTGGACTTGCAACTAAAAAAGCTAGAAAAAGACCAAATTAAAAACCCCCAATCAAATACTAAATTTGAAATTCTAAAATTAAAAAGAGAAATTAATAATTTTGAAAGTAAAAATCCTATTGAAATAATAAATAAAATTAAGAGTTGGTTCTATGAAAAAAACGATAAAATAGATAAGCTTTTGGTAAATATGATTAGAAAAATGAGAGAGGAAAATCAAATTAGTAGCTTAAAAATGAAAAGGGAGAACTTTCCACCAATGAAGAGGAAATTAGAGAAATAATGAGTTACTTTGCCCAACTTTATGCCAATAAATTTGATAACCTAAGTGAAATGGATGACTACCTCCAAAAATATAGGCTTCCCAGATTAACAGAGGAAGAAGTAAATTGCTAGAATAGTCCCATTTCAGAAAAAGAAATAGAACAAGCTATTAATCAACTCCCTAAGAAAAAATCCCCAGGACCAGATGGATTTACATGTGAATTCTATTAAATGTTTAAAGAACAATTGGCCCCAAAGCTATATAAATTATTTGATAAAATAAGGAATGAAGGAGCTCTACAAAATTCCTTTTATGACACCGACATCGTACTGATAACTAAACCAGGTAGGCTGAAAACAAAGAAAGAAAATTATAGACTCCCTAATCTCCCTAATGAATATTGATGCTAAAATCTTAAATAAGATATTAGCAAAAAGACCACAGAAAATCATCCCCAGCATAATACACCATGATCAAGTAGGATTTATACCAGGAATGCAGGGCTGGTTCAATATTAGCAAAACTATCTGTATAATTGGCTATATTAATAACCAAATTAACAAAAACCATAGTATCATCTCAATAGATGCAGAAAAAGCATTTGATAAAATTCAACATCCATTCCTATTAAAAAAACTGGAGCGGATAGGAATAAATGGACTTTTCCTTAAAATAACCAGCAGCATCTATTTAAAACCATCAGTAAGCATCATATGTAATGGGGACAAACTGCAACCATTCCCGGTAAAATCAGGAGTAAAACAAGGTTGCCCACTATCGCCATTACTATTCAATATTGTATTGGAAATGCTAGCTTTGGCAATAACAGTTGAGAAAGAGATTAAAGGAATTAGAGTAGGCAATGAGGAAACCAAATTATCAGTCTTTGCTGATGATGAAGTAAGATATACTTAGAGAACTCCAGAGATTCTACTAAAAAGTTATTAGAAATAATCCACAACTTTAGCAAAGTTGCAGGATACAAAATAAATCCACATAAATCATCAGCATTGTTATATATCACTAACAAAATCCAACAGTGAGAGTTACAAAGAGAAATTCCATTTAAAGTAACTATGATAGTATAAAATACTTAGGAATCTATCTGCCAAGGGAAAATCAGGAACTTTATGAGCCAAACTACAAAATACTTTTCAAACAAATTAAGTCTGATCTAACCAATTCGAAAAATATTAAAGCTCTTGGATAGGGTGAGTAAATATAATAAAGATGACAATACTGCCTAACCTAATCTACTTGTTTAGCTCTATATCAATCAGACTCCCAAAAAACTATTATAATGACCTAGAAAAAATAACAACAAAATTCATATGGAAAAACAAAAGGTCAAGAATTTCAAGGGAATTAATGAAAAAAAAATCAAATGAAAATGGCTTAGCTATACCAGATCTAAAATTATATTACAGAGCAGCAGTTACCAAAATCATTTGGTATTGGCTAAGGAATAGATAGTTGATCAGTGGAATAGGTTAGGTTCAAAGGACAAAACAGTCAATAACTATAGCAATCTAGTGTTTGACAAACCCAGAGACCCCAGCTTTTGGAATAAGAACTTACTGTTTGACAAAAATTGCTGGGAAAATTAGAAACTTGTATGGCAGAAACCAGACATCGACACACACTTAACACCGTACACAAAGATAAGATCAAAATGGGTTCATGATCTAGGCATAAAGAATGATATTATAAATAAATTAGAGGAACAAAGGATAGTTTACCTCTCAGACCTGTGGAAGAGAAAGAAATTTATGACCAAAGAAGAATTAGAGATCATTACTGATCACAAAATAGAAAATTTTGATTACATCAAACTGAAAAGTTTTTGTACAAACAAAACTAATGCAGATGAGATTAGAAGGGAAGCAATAAACTGGTAAAAACATTTTTACAGTCAAAGATTCTGATAAAGGCCTCATTTCCAAAATATATAGAGAATTGACTCTAATTTATAAGAAATCAAGCCATTCTCCAAATGATAAGTGGTCAAAGGATATGAACAGACAATTCTCAGATGAAGAAATTGAAACTATTTCTAGCTATATGAAAACATGCTCCAAGTCATTATTAAGCAGAGAAATGCAAATCAAGACACCTCTGAGATACTACTACACACCTGTCATACTGGCTAGAATGACAGGGAAAGATAATGTGGAATGTTGAAGGGGATGTGGGAAATCAGGGACACTAATACATTGTTGGTGGAATTGTGAACACATCCAGCCATTCTGGAGAGCAATTTGGAACTATGCTCAAAAAGTTATCAAACTGTGCATACCCTTTGATCCAGCAGTGTTACTACTGGGCGTATATCCCAAACAGATCATAAAGAAGGGAAAGGGATCTGTATGTGCACGAATGTTTGTGACAGCCCTCTTTGTAGTGGCCAGAAACTGGAAACTGAGTGGATCATTATTTATTTCAACAACAATACTATATGATTGTTGGAATCCTTACTAACTGCTAAGTAATTAGAGTTGATCTAATCTTACAAGAAGATGTTTTGGGCAGAACCTGAAACAAGGTACTAAGTAGAACTACCCATAATCCCTCTCTCTGGAAGGAGCATAAATAGGCCAATGGGCCAGTCGGAGAGTTCTAGAGAGTGAAGACGCTACAAGTCGAGATTTCAGTGGAATGACATGAAGAGTTGGAGCTGGCTGGAGGCTGAAGAAAGCAGAGGCAGAGGCTGACTGTGTTTCTGTCTCTCTCCCTCCCCCTTGTTCCACCCATGAAGGGTTAATTGCGGGGGGAGGGTCATGAGATGTGGAATCACCTAATTCCTCCTGCTGTGAAGTATCATACTCAGAATTGTAATTAACTCCATTCTCATCTGATTCGTTCTCCTTTTCACCTAGTAAAGTTGGCATTTCTTCCTCCTGTACTTTCCTTTTCATCATTCTATCACTTAAATAACTTCTTATAGCCAATTGTATTACATTATATGTATTAATTATTGAGTTAGGCCCATTTTTATCATAGAATTGACAAAGATCCTCTCCAACCAATTTCCATTCATTTAGATCTAATTCCTTATCAAGAGAGAAACAAGGACATATGTCCTTTACAGTTTGTAAAAGTTCAGTGATTTGCTGTAAACTTATAATTAAACCTTGGCTTTCCATAATTTTGACAATGCTCTCTAAACATTTTCCTTGAACATAAACAGGCTGTTTTCTAAATATCTGTCCCATCTTAGCTGAAATTCTACTTTAACTCTTCTAACAAAATTTCTTTGTTGCACTCACCCTAATTTCTGGGTTGAAGTTTTTTCCACTGGATCAGGATCAGAGGCTTTTCCACTTGAATCAGGATCGGAGCTTTTCCACTGAAATCCACTGAGGGGTCTGTTTGCCCCACGTTGGGCGCCAAAATGTGGTGAGCTTTTTCTTCTCAAAACGCAGCCAGGTGATAAAAGTTCAGATCTTTTATTATCCCAATATAGCCCGGTTAGCTTAGAGGCCTATCTCTCTGCTTGGTTCCAAGAGCTCTCTCCGAATGTCACCAAATCCAAAGGTCTGGTCCTTCAGCCTCTGCCTCTGCTTTCTTCAGCCTCCAGCCAGCTCCAACTCTTCATGTCATTCCGCTGAAATCTCGACTTGTAGCGTCTTCACTCTCTAGAACTCTCCGACTGGCCCATTGGCCTATTTATGCTCCTTCCAGAGAGAGGGATTATGGGTAGTTCTACTTAGTACCTTGTTTCAGGTTCTGCCCAAAACATCTTCTTGTAAGATTAGATCAACTCTAATTACTTAGCAGTTAATGCAGCAACAGAAATAATGACTAGACATTTGGCTAAGGAAAATGCCAATGAGATTTGCAAGAGAATTATATGGGGGCTAGACAAAAATGCTCCTTTAGAGGAGATCATTAGACGCTGTGCCACAGTGGGCACAAATGCTTATTATGCCCAGACTATGATGAACATGGAAAGACAAGGTCCTTCTTGGCAGAGGAATTCTAGAGAAACTCGTCGATGTTTTCATTGCGGAAAAGTTGGACATTTGAGAGCTCATTGTAGATATGGAGATAGAGTGAGAAGACAGGGTGAGAGAAAACCCAAAACCCCATGTCCAAAATGTAACCAAGGCTTTCACTGGGCCTCTAAATGTATATTGACCCAGAGGAATGAGAGGCAGGACCCAGCTCTAAAGTATCAATCAAAGGACAGGTGGGGCATGATAGCAGCTGAGGTTACACCCAGAGAGACTTTAGAAATTCAGAACTCTGATGTCATCAACCAACAGAAAAGCAATCAGGATTACAGTTGGGAAGAATACAGGCCTTTTAAGACAACAAGACAATATCCAATGCAAAAAGCTCCAATGTAATTACCAGATGATGAGGAGAAATCCCAAAAGTGGTAAATAGAAGAGAATTAGATAGGTTAACTGCTTGGGGAAGAGGATCTGCTTAAATTTCCACAGGTGGAAAAGGCTAACAATGAGACTGTCAAAAGAACTTTAAAATCTTCAGCTTTCAGTTCCTGAAAAACCAGCAAGAATCACTGGATTCCCTGAGATGAAAAATTGTTGATGAGACTTTTGCAGTACTTCAGAGCTTACAGGAATTATTAGATTCCTGGTGCATGAACTAATGGACAATGGATTCCTTATCGACTATTTCTAGGACTTATGGACATTTGTAAATTTTCAGGTCGATTTATGTTGTTACATTACTACTAGCCTGTGTTATATTACTATGGGCTTATGTATTTTAAGCAATTGCAAGAATCACTGGATTTCTTGAGATGAAAGATTGTTGATGAGACTTTTGCAGTAGTTAAATTTTCATGTTGATTCATGTTATTTGTTACATTACCACTAGCCTGTGTTATATTGCTGTGTGCTTTTATAAATTATGTATAATGCCTCCCATATTGATGGATTTATGTATACCATGTATATCTGTTACAAAGTTCTGGCCCATATTGATGGATTTATGTGTACCCCTTCAGAAACCCACTAATCTGATTAGATTTCCTATTCCCTTTGGTGTTTTCATCTAACAAAAGAAAGGGGGAGATGTTGGAATCCTTACTAACTGCTAAGTAATTAGAGTTGATCTAATCTTACAAGAAGATGTTTTGGGCAGAACTTGAAACAAGGTACTAAGTAGAACTACCCATAATCCCTCTCTCTGGAAGGAGCATAAATAGGCCAATGGGCCAGTCGGAGAGTTCTAGAGAGTGAAGACGCTACAAGTCGAGATTTCAGCGGAATGACATGAAGAGTTGGAGCTGGCTGGAGGTTGAAGAAAGCAGAGGCAGAGGCTGAAGGACCAGACCTTTGGATTTGGTGACATTCGGAGAGAGCTCTTGGAACCAAGCAGAGAGATAGGCCTCTAAGCTAACCGGGCTATATTGGGATAATAAAAGATCTGAACTTTTATCACCTGGCTGCGTTTTGAGAAGAAAAAGCTCACCACATATGATGATCAATTCTGATGGACCTGTCCATCTTCAGCAATGAAATGAACCAAATCAGTTCTAATGGAGCAGTAATGAACTGAACCAGCTACACCCAGTGAAAGAACTCTGAGAGATGACTAAGAACCATTACTTTGAATTCCCATTCTCTATATTTTTGCCCACTTGCATTTTTTGATTTCCTTCACAGGCTAATTGTACACTATTTCAGAGTCTGATACTTTTTGTACAGTAAAATAACAGTTTGGTCATGTATACTTATTGTGTATCTAATTTATACTCTAATATATTTAACATCTACTGGTCATCCTGCCATGTAGGGGAGGGGGTGGGGGGAAGGAGGAGAAAAATTGGAACAAAAGTTTGGCAATTGTCAATGCTGTAAAATTACCCATGCATATAACTTGTAAATAAAAAGCTATTAAAAAGAAAAAAACATATATTAGATTACTTCCATATAGGGGAGGTGGTGGGGCAGGGGGGGAAGAGTGAGGAAATTGGAACACAAGATTTTGTAAGGGTAAATGTTGAAAAATTATCTTTGCATGTGTTTTGAAAATAAAAAGCTTTAATAAAAAAGAATGATATCATAAGCAAATTAGAGAACAAAGAATAGTTTACCTCTCGGACATGTGGCCAAAGAAATACTGTTTTTTATTTTGGAACATAAAATAGATAACTTTGATTATATTAAGTTAAAACATTTTTGTACATACAAAACTAATACAGACAAGATTAGAAGACAAGCAATAAACTAGGAAAACATTTTTTACATTCAAAGGTTCTGAGTAAGGCCTCATTTCTAAAATATATAGAGAATTGACTCAAATTTACAAGAATTCAAGCCATTCTCCAATGGATAAATGGTCAAAGGATACAAACAGACAATTGTCAGAGGAAAAATTAAAACCATTTCTAGTCATATAAAAATGTGCTCTAAATCACTATTGATCAGAGAAATACAAATTAAGATAATTCTAAGATACTACTACACACCTGTTAAATTGGCTAAGATGATAGGAAAAGATAATGAATGTTGGAGCAGGAAATCAAGGCACTAATATAGTGTTGGTGGAGTTGTGAATTGATCCAACCATTATAGAGAGCAATTTGGAACTATTCTTAAAAGACCATCAAAATGTGTATACCTTTTGATCCAGCAGTATTTTTCCTGTACTTATATCCCAAAGAGATCTTAAAAGAGGAAAAGAGACCCACATATATAAAATGTTTATGGCAGCCCTTTTTTGTAGTGGCAAGAAACTGGAATTGGAGTGAATGCCCATCAATTGGAGAATGGCTGAATAAGTTATTGTATATGAATATTATGGAATATTATTACTCTATAAGAAATGATTCAGCAGGGTGATTTCAGAGAGGCCTGGAGATACTTATAGGAACTGATGCTAAGTAAAATGAGCAGAAGCAGGATATTATTATACACGGCAACAACAAGATTATATGATGATCAATTCTGATGTACTTGATTCTTCAACAATTGTTGGAATCCTTACTAACTGCTAACTAATTAGAGTTGATCTAATCTTACAAGAAGATGTTTTGGGCAGAACCTGAAACAAGGTACTAAGTAGAACTAATTAATACAAGGCTTGTGTTCACACCTTTACTCATTGGAGTTCAATGAATTCACACCTCCCTTGAAGCTCGTTGGGCCAGAGAGCACTATGGGAGAAAACCCATAATCCCATTCTCTCAGAAGAGTCAGATAAAAGGCCAGCGATGAGGGCTCCATGGTAGAATACATTATTTCCTCTTGGCTGGCTGGTCGCAGAAGAAAGTTCAGCTGGACGCGAGAGGAGCGACTCTGGTGGCAGACAAAGGGTTTTCAGAGGATAAAGCTACGAGTGGAGAGTTCAGTGGACAACCAGATTCATCTTCATCTCACACCACTGTAGTTGGTGGCTGGGCTCCCCAGAAGGAGTCAAGAGAGACATTCCATCTCTGTGTTGGTTAGAGGCAGAAGAAAGCAGAGGCAGAGGCTGAAGGACAGAACCTTTGGATTTGGAGACATCCGAAGGGCTCTAAGCCTCTAAATCGGCTGTGCTTTGAGAAGAACAAGAACTCCAACATTTGAACTCTAACAAACAATGAGATCTTCGGTCCACTTCTAATGATCTTGTGATGAAAAGAGCCATCTACACCCAGATAAAGTAATCTGAGAACTGAGTGTGGATCATAACATAGCATTTTTGTTGCTATTTGCTTGAATTCATTTTGTTTTCTTTTTGATTTGATTTTTCTTGTGCAAGATAATTATATAAATATGCCTACATAAATTGGATTTAACATATATATATATATATATATTTACTGTGTTTTACCTATATTGGATTACTTCCCATCTAGGGGAGGGAAGGGAAATTGGAACACAAGGTTTTGCAAGGATTAATGTTGAAAATTTGTTCATGAATATGTTTTGAAAATTTAAAAAAAAAACTTTAATTAAAAAAAGATGATCCTTAATGCATTCTTTCAATCTTTATTTCATCCTCTGCATTCTTGGATTAAAGGGCAATTTTCCCTGATAATTTCCTGAAAGATAATGCCTAGTCTCTGCCTCTGTTTATCTGTCTCTATCATTTCATGTTTTTTTTTTTTTTTGGTAGTTCAACAATTCCTAAAAGATCTCTCCTTGCTCTATATCCTGAATCAGTTTATTTTCCAATGAGATATTTCAAATTTGCTTCTATTTGAAAAAAAAAATGGCTTCCTTTGACTGTATTACTTGATATCTCATGGAGTCATTAGCATGCATTTGTTGTATTTTAATTTTTAAGTATTTTAAGTTTTTCTATCTCCTTTTCAATTTGGTTAATTCTACTTTTAAAAAAATTAATATTTTTATTTTCTCCTATTGTATGTAAAACATTTTTTTTAAACGTTGAGTTCCAGAGTGTCTTTCTTTCTCCTCATTCCTACTTACCAACAAGAATGCACATGTGAAGTTATGAGAAACAATTCCATAAGAGTCATGTTGTGAAAGAAAGCCTAATTTCCCCCTCCAAAAAAAAAAAAAAAAAGAAAAAAAAAGAAAAAAGAAAAAGAAAAAGAAAGAAACCCTGAAGGAAAAGGTTTTGTTTTGTTTTGTTTGTTGTTTGTTTTATTTTAGAGAGTATATTCCTGTATGTATTCAGACACAATCAATTCTTTCTCTGGGTATGTGTAGCATTTTCTATCATAAGTCCTTCGGGATAGTCATGAGCTGATTATCCCACAATATTGCTATTATTTTATATTTATTACATTTCACTTTGATTGAGTTAATGGAGGATTTTCCAGGTTTTTCTGATAGCATCCTACTCATCATTTCCCATAAAACCATAATATTTCATCATAATTACATACCACAATTTATTCAACCATTCCAAAACTGATGGTCATCTCATCAATTTGCAACTCTTTGTCCTGAGAAGACAGCTGCTATAAATATTTTTGCACATAAAAGTCCTTTTTCTCTTTTTAAAAAAAAGTTCTCTTGGGATATATGTTTACTAATGGTATTGTTAGATCATAGAAATGCATGATTTTATAGATCTTTTGGTCATAGATCAAATCCATTGGTCATTTATCAATTAGGGAATGGCTCTTTTTTATTATAAATTTGACTGGGTTCCCAATACATATAAGAAATGAGAGAAACTTCCTTCAAAATTATTTTTTCCAAAATAAATTTTCCAATTTCCAATTTCCAATTTTTCCAATTACTATTGTTAACACTATTTCCTCCCATTTTTATTCTATTTTCTCTCCTTTCACCCTGATCCTCCTCAAACATGTTTTGCTACTGATCACTTCCTCCTCCAAGATGCCATCTCTTCTATTACTGTCATATCCCCTTCATTTTGCTATCTTACAATATAAGACAGATTTCCAGACCCATATTGAGTTGTATCTTATTTTGTCTTTGAGCTAACTCTGATGAGAATAAGGTTTACTCATTCCCCTTCCCATCCCCCTATTCCCCTCCACAATTCTACTTTGTAAAGTTCTTTTCTTAAGTGAATTTCCATACCACTTTTTTCCTATTCGATCAATTTTGCTTTTTAATGAATTCTTCTTTAGTAAATTTCTATATATCTTTTTCTATTAGATGAATTCTGTCTTTAAGGAGTTCTTCTCTAATACTTTTGTGCCATTTTATTATTTGGCCTATTCTATTTTAAGGTGTTATTTTCTTCAGTGCTGTTTATGCTTCTTTTACCAACATTTTTAAATGCTTTTTTGTATCACTTTCTTTTCCCAAAAATATTTTGTCTCCTCTTAATTTTCAAAATATTTTTTCTGCTCTTTTAGGAATTCATGTTTTTGTGGTTCAATTTGTTTTGTTTTCCCTAATCTGTGAGTGAACACAAATGTTCTTTTTACCCTGGAACTATTACTAGGAAACCTGTTCCCTTGTGTCTATACTATTTAGTGAGTTATTGCTTTTATTTGAGCTGGATCTGCAACTTATAATTCTGTACCTATTGCTAGGGAAGATCCTTTGTAATCTTTTTTTGACCAATTGTCCAACACATTACTGTCAGTTGCTGGAGAGCTCCAGAAGATGTCATTGCTCATTCAGTCACACTCACGGTCTATTGCTGGCTTGCCAGGGTATGGCTGGCATTGAAGTGAGCTCCTCCCAATGAGACAAGCCTTTCCTATGAACTATATAAGTTGTCATGAGATTGAAAGCTTTTTTCCACTCTGTCCTTTTTGTTGGTTCTGTCATTCCAAAATTTGTTTTGTTTTGAGGCATTATTTTAATGTAGTTTGGAAGATAATTTGTAAGAGCTCAGGTAAGCCTCTGATTTTACTTTACCAACTTGAGTCTGCCTCCACTATGACCCAATTTGTGTATAGATTATAAAACAATAAAAACTTTGCCTAAATCACCCATATTTTTCCACAAAAAAAGTTATGTCATTACTTTCATATACTCTAATTTTTTTCAGCCATTTCCAACTGATGGGTATCTGTTCATTTTTCAATTCTTTATTACCACAAAAAGAGCTGCTACAAATATTGTTGCATGTGGGTCCTTTCCCCTATTTTATGATCTCATTGGAATTCAAACTTGTTAGTTGCCCTGCTGATTTGCATTGCTTTATAGCCCTTTGGACATAGTTCCTAATTGTTCCTCAAAATAATTGTATCAATTTGTAACTCCACTAACAATGCATTAGTGTTCCAATTTTTCCACAACCTGCTTAACACTTATCATTATCTTTTCCTGTCATTTTAGCAAATCTGACAGGTATGAGGAAGTACTTCAAAGTTGTTTTCATTTGCATTTCTCTAATCAGTGGGGATTTAGAGCATTTTTTTTTATATGACCATAGATAGTTTTAGGGAATAAATAAAGCTTTTATACAACCATGTAAATAAAAGAAAATAATCCTAAATAATTCTCTACTACCAGTCAGAAAGAGCACTGGATATCAAGCAAAGTTCTTTTCCTTAATATCATTCCATGTTCTATTATAAACCTAGATTTTAATGGGATTATAGAATAAATAACTGCAAGAAAACTTAGAGATTGCCTAATTCCTTTCATTGAACAGAAACATAAATTTATATAATTATGAGGGGAGGTTTTGTTGTTGTTGTTGTTGTTTGGTTTTTGGTTTTTGGTTTTTACCAAAGCCAATTGCCTGAAACACAGCTTTATGGAAAAATATACTTGAATGAGGGTCTAAGAGACATTCATCATATCTGAGGGAAGGAAAAGGGATAGAGTGGCAAAATTCCTGGGAAAGTTCTCAATGTGAATGCATTTTATACTTGCCCTCTTGTGATTTCACTTTGTTGAAGCTGAAGGAAACAAGCATAAGGTAGATTACCTTTACTCCCTCTTCTGACCTTTGCAGTTCCCACCACTCATTCAATTAGGAAGTTTTTCAATAGATTGACATAAACCTTGTTTTCCAAAGACATGGCAGGCATAACATGAGCTCACTTTTTTTTTCATTAGAAGCACATTGATGGGGAAATAGTTCCATTTTTTCATGCTTTGAATTTTAAACTTAAAATATTTTATTCCTTTCATTTTGCATTTTTCTGAATTGGCTCAGCCTCAAATGACTCAAAAATAATGCCACGTGTTTAAATCAGCTGCCTAAACAAAGGGTACAAGGAAGACTAGCCTATTGTCCCCAGAATCATCCTCAATTACCTTTAAAATGTTTTTATCACTTAGAATAACATAATACAGACATACTTATATACTCTATTGTCTTCTCCTCTCTGATATTGGACAGAGAACTTCAAATAACGTTATTTTTGGGCATAAAAAATATCATTTCATACCTTTCAAATCCCTGCCAATACATCCCAACAGAAATTATTATGGGGAGTGCTTCACTAAAAATACTTTTCTAACCCTGCTGTTTACAAAACACATAAGAACAATAAATGTAATTTATTCCAGTATAAACGGATAAATGTGCTTAAAGATAATATTTATTACTAAAATGATTATTCTGAATTTTCTTTATAGTTTTCATCTTAAGTATAATCTCTTGTTAGCTTATATAATGTTCTTGTCACTGTGTTCTAATATTTACAAAATTTGAACATCTTCTATGATGCTTTTCATTTCAGAAAATGCTTTCTTCCTTGACAGGTTGTAAGGACCAGAATAAATTAAGGAGATCTCAATTCAAACCAAGAAATACATATTGTTAGCTCTAAATATACAAACTTAAGATTTTCAATAAATTTGCCAATCATTTTTCTTGGATGCTAGATTAAATTCTTTGGCTCACATTAATATGTGCAGATATTTATTTTCATATTTTTGTTCTCTTATGCATCACACAAAGAACACAAGAGTCAGGGTAGTCTGTCACAAGTTGGGTAATAAACTATATAGCTATACACTATCTGCAAGGAATATGTTGGGAGAAATAAGCCATTATTTTTTGGCAGTGAATTATAAAACTGGCTATACTTATGTGGTCTTTGTAAAAATGTGTCTATCAGAAAAAAGTCAAAGAAACATAGACATTTAAAATCTATGAAAACATAATTAGTCTCTGTCATGGATGAGATTCTCATCTATACAATGGAGATAATATAATTTATATTATCATTTAGGGGTGGGGTAGAGTCAAGATAGCACAATAAAGATGGCACTCAGCTGAATTCTCCCAATGTTCCCCAGCAAACAGGGATAAAATAAAGCTTCAAATCAAATTATGGAAATGCAGAGCAAATAAAAAACCATAGTGAAACAATCTTACAAGCCAAAACAACTCAGAAGGTCAGGAAGAGAGTTCAATTTCAAACAGACAGTAGTTGATCTAGAGCCCATGTGGATGAAATTCCAGTAGGGAAGCTAAATGGTGGTGAGAAAGCAGCAAAGGACTGAGGAGCGCTCAAAATGGAGATGTCGACCAGGAAATTGCTCAGAAAAATATTACAGGGGATCCCCGTGCTAATATTTGACACGGAATAAGAAACTGACAAAATCTGTTTCTCTAGCAATTTTTTTTTTAATTCTTCCTTTTTATTTTTAATTTTAAATTTTTTTATTCTCAAAACATATGCACAGATAATTTTTCAACACTGACCTTTGCCTAGCCTTGTTTCAGATATTCCCCTCTTTCCCCTCACCCACTCCATTAGATGGCAGGCAAACCAATATATATTATACATGTTAAAATATATGTTAAATCCAATATGTGAAAATATATTTATACAATTCTCTTGCTGCACAAGAAAAATCAGATCAAAAAGAAAAGAAAATGAGTAAGAAAACAAAATACAAGTGAACACCATCAACAAAAGTGAGAATGTTATATTGTGATCCACATTCAGTTCCCACAGTCCTCTCTTTGGGTATAGATGGTTCTCTTCATAACAAGATCATTGGAACTGGCATCAATCATCTCATTGTTGGAATAAGCCAAGTGCAACAGACTTGATCATCCTATAATATTGATGTTGCCGTGGACAATGATCTTCTGGTTCTATTCACTTCACTCAGCATCAGTTCATGTAAGTCTCTCCAGGCCTCTGAAATCATCCTGCTGGTCATTGCTTACAGAATAATAATATTCTATTACATTCATATACCATAATTTATTCAGCCATTCTCCAGTTGATGGGCAGCCACTTGGTTTCCAGTTTCTTGACACTAAAAAAGGGCTGCCAGAAACATTTTTGCACATGTGGGTCCCTTTTCCTTAAGATCTCTTTGGGATCTTAAAGAAAGAAAGGAACCTGTATGTTCAAGAATGTTTGTGGCAGTCCTCTTTGTAGAGGCCAGAAACTGGAAGCTGAGTGGATTTTATTTGAACTCTTAAATGTTTAAGTTTTCCCAATTCGTTGCTTCTCTTCTAATATTGTCTACATTTGTTTTGTTTGTACAAAAACTTTTAAATTTAATATAATCAAAATTATCTATTTGTTGTTCAATTATGAGTTCCAGCTCTTCTTTGGAAACAAATTCCTTCCTTCTCCACAGATCTGAGAGGTAAACTATCCTATGTTCTTCCAATTTACTTATAATAATGTTGGAAAGGAGCAAGTTATTTCTAAAGCAAGAGGTAGCTCTCATGAGTAGTATCACTTTGGGTTGCAAAGGATCAGAGATCAAGAGGAGTAGCCTCAATTGTAATCTGGAAAGGATCACAGACTCTTCTTAGGGAAGAAATAATGCACAGACCAGTATAGCACTAATTCCATCTCCCAGATCACACTATGATGGAACCACTGAAAACTTTTAACCCCCCAAACTAGCTTTGTAAATAGCATGCAAATATAATTGAAGCTTGAGACAGTAATCTTCTTCTTCATATTTGCCATTTGGAGATTAGTGACAAATACTAACATTAGGGTTCAAAATCAAGAAATAGAATGGACAAATGAAAAAACAAAAAGGAATCTAATGATAAAAATCTACTATGATTACAGGTAAGATCAAAACAAATTTAAAAGATAATGAAAGCAATACAGTTACAAACAAAGCCTTTAAAATGTGAATTGGAAACAAGCCCAAGAAGACTTACTGAAAGAGCTTTTTTTCTTTTTATTTTAAATTTATTTAAAACTCAGATTCAAAAAAAAAAGAAATAGAAAAAGAAAGAAAGATAAAAAAGATCATCATCATGTATCCAGCAGAACATCAGAGAGGATAGAAAATATATCACTATTAATTTCCATTTTCAGAAAGCATATATAATAGAAGACATTATATTCATGATTATCAATCTTGTCTCTGTTTTCTTATAGGTTTTATTTTGTTCTCTGCTGTGTACTTTTTGCTTTATTCTTTTTTTTCCCATTCAGCTTTCCCACTTCCTCCAAAAAAGACTACAGTTAAATATAGATCTGTTTGTATGTGTGTGTGTACACCAATATTCACAGACATATTTACATATGCCTATATACATACATAAACAGATATTTAAAACAATACTAAGATAGCTGACATATAATGGAGATGTCTCTCTTAATTGACTATTTAAATCTGACTTTGTCTGAGATCAATGAGTACTACTCATACTTTTTTCCCAATAAATTCAACTTTTGATCATTATTATTGTGTTTGTGTACATTTCTTATATCTTATCCCTACTAACTCTCTTTAATTCTACTTCTCAACTTGTCTTGCTTATTTAACTACCTAATACACATAGATCCTCCCTTGTCTTCATCATCCATTCTTTGTTTTGATCTCCATCCAACCCTAACCCTGATTTCATTATACATTTTGGAGAATGCATATCCTAAATTATATATATTTTTTGGATTATTTCTTGTGTCAAGGTTCTTTTTTTTGGTTACATTTTCCCAGGCAATTCATTTATTCTTATAATTTGTCTCTCTCTTGCGTGCTCTCTCTCTCTCTCTCTTTCTCTCTCTCTCTCTCTCTCTCTCTCTCTCTCTCTCTCTCTCTCTCTCTTTTGTTAGGGCAATTGGGGTTAAGTAACTTGCCCAGGATCACACAACTAGGAAGTGTTAAATGTCTGAGGCCAGATTTAAACTTAGGTCCTCCTGATTTCAGTGCTGGTGCTCTATCTACTGTATCAGCTAGTTGCCCCTATAATTTCTCTTCTTGATTTGTTGTCCAGACCTGTTTTTTTTTTTTTTTTTAATAAAACATTTCACATTTGGTTCCCTCTTTTCATTCTTTATATTCTGTTTGGTTATTTCTGGGTTTCTTATAGCTTCACTGGCTTCTCCTTGCCCAATTCTAATTTTCAAAGTTATTTTTATCTTTGAGACATTGTATTTCTTTTTATATTTGCTTACTTGCTTATTTTTTTCCCTTATAATTTTCTTATTTTTCTTGGATAGATATTTTCCATGTTTTAGTTTTTCCTTAATATCTCTTATTTGGCTTTTAATTTTTTTAAAGTTCTTCAACAAATTCTGTGGGCAGGGAGTCAACATTACTCTTTGGAGTAGAAGTCTTTTTTTTTTTTTTTTTTTTACTTCAGAGTCCTCTTCTGAAGATGAATTCTGGTCTTCTCTGTTCCAATATTCTTTTGTCTTCTATACTATAGTCATAATTCTGCTCTGTAGGTCTCTTTTATATATTAATCCTTCAAATATCCCAGCTTTTTTTTTTTCCTGTTAAAGAATGCTCTGAAATTTTAAATAATCCTTATGAAGCATGGTTTCAAATCTACCCATGACTGTATTTATAACCTTTTCCTTTCTAAAACATGTCACCTGGCAATAAAACATAATACTTTAGATGATACTAAACTAGAAAATGATCATTAGATGCTAAAGGAGTCAGAATAAGGAATGGAAATTTGCTTCTAGAAAAGCTATAAATCCCACCCTGATCTCCAAAATGCTCATAGTACTAATTTCTGTTTGGTCCACTCTATTGCATGGGTCCAAAGTTATTTCTCCATTGGGATCTATGTCTTTCAAAACAGTCAAAAGGTATATCCCACCACAGAAATGTGGTGAATGGATCCCATCTTACAACTTTTTGGCTATGGACCTTTACCACATGGTAATCCTATAGTGAAAGTGATCAGATACAGGAATCAAACTAGAATTTGCAAAGAGTAATCAACAACAAAGGCTTCCTCTCTGTGAGCTTTTACTGCCAATCTTTAGTTTTTATGCCTCTCTAGTAAATTCAACATAAGCCCCTTTCTATCTACAGTCATAATAGCCTGCTTTCCCACTAGACCCTTCAGAAATATAAGTTGCTGAAACATGTTGGAAAGGTTGTATTTATAAAAAAAGAAGTGATTTTGGACCTTGGCTCTATCAGGAACTATCTATGAACCAAGACATTATATGATGTTCAAGATTACAAATAACTCTAAATCTATTCTCCAACATCTCTTTGTTTCATTTTTTCTATCTTTCAGTGCTCATGGAAACCTAGTTTTCTCCTGAAAAAGTACAAAGCATCACCCCATATTATTTGAATAACAACAACTTACCAAGAACACAGTAATTGAAGACATTAAAGATGTAAGATTGCATTAAAGATGCAACATATAATTAATGGCAGGTGAGTGGTATAGCAAATGGAGCATTAGACTCAGAATCAGAAAATTCTGAGTTCAAATCTCATCTCATGCATGTTTTTAACTGTGTGACATTGGGTGAGCCATTTAAGTTCTGACAATCTCAAATTGGCAGAAGGGGATCAGAGTACATTTGCTCAATGGTTTGAGTAGTAGTTGCAATACAGTTCTTTAGGTCTTGTATATCTTGTTCAATCTCACTTCTCCACCTCTGAAGACAAGTCTTAACAAAATTCATTTCCTCCTCAGTAATTGTTCGTGGAGCTGGGTGCTCAGGCATTTTCACTGAAGGTCGGGAAGATGTAAATGGCTTATTTATCAGATCACTTTGTAGTAAACTTTCTTTTTCCAAGGAGGATAGAGAAACTTCAACTTTGCCAGAGTATTCTTCTGATCTAATACTCTTTTTGGCTGCCAGGTCAGAAATGGGGCAGTGGAGAGATGAGGCATGCCCCGAGGGAGGCACTTCCTCGGCAGGCTTGGTGCTGGCAAACTGAAGAACATACTGCAACATGTCGGGGAGGGGGAATCGAGCTGGGCCAGAGCCATACTTCACATTCCTTTCCAATTTTTGATGTAGAATTTTAACTTCCTCTTTCAACTTCCGAATGTGTTCTCTTTTAGTTTGAATAAGCTCTTTGCTGCTATACATGTACCTATCCATATAAATAATATATATACAATCTATAAAATAAGTGCAATAAGACTCCAACTTCATAGGGTTGTTATAGAGATCAAAGTTGATAATATTTTTTATGGAATGATTTGCAAACCTTAAAGTGTTATATAAATTCTCACAATTATTTTTTAAATCAATTTATAAAGTAAACCCAGAACAAAATGACTTTTTAATTATGATACCATCATGGGGCACAGCCCAGGAAACAGAACACTTATGCTCACAGTTTTGGAATTCATCCTATGGCATAACTAATGCTAACTTAAAGCACCTTCCTACCATCACATAAAAGGTAGATTAAATTAAATTAGTTTCCTTGCAGGTTTCCTTGTATTACAAATTAGAGATTTCTTCAGAAGTCATACACTCAGACATATTGTTTGGAGAGAGCCAATGTCAAGATCTTGAGATGTCTTGCTGTTGTCATTCAGATTAAGGGAACACTGCTCAATTTAGAATCTTTCTTTCTTTGATACTGCCCTAAAAGAACTCTTCTTACATTTCAGTCATAGTTAGTAGGACATCAATTCCCTAATGACAGTTTGAGAAGGATCAATAGACTGACTTCAGCTGCCCCAAACCAGAAAGGTACTAAGTGATAAGAAGAACATAGAAAACAAAAGATGCAAAGTTACTTTCTTTTCCCACTAAAACTTTGCAGATACTGGACATAAGTTGGAAGCACACTCCAAATAGCCATGAATATGGTTGGTAAAGTGGAAAACCTGGAAGCTGGTATGGACAACCATACCAAGGATCACACCCTAACACTGTGTATATTCAGGGGGCCTGCAAAAGTAATGGAAGAGAAGGAACACAAGATTTGAGCAAGCAAAGACCCAAAATACGGACAAACTTGTGTGGACAGATAACCTGTTTATCACCAAAGGTATGAACGAATAGATTAACAACTGGAAAGAAAATGGTGGAAAAACAAGTAAAAATAAAGACATGTTCCACAAAGACCAATTCACCAAATTGGATAATATGACTCAGGTCATGATTGTTGATTGGAAGTATGTACCCGATAGTTCAAAAGTTGAAGTCATTACTGAAGCTCAAAGATTAGCAAAAGAAGCAACAAGAGGTGGAGTCAAGATGGCAGAGAAGGCACACACAACTTTCTAAGCTCCTCTTATAACCTCAGGACCAATTATTAAATCCAACCTCAAAAATAGTGCTTGACTGGTTAAACCCACAAGGATTAGAAGTACAGCAATTTACCAGCTGAAGATAATCTGGAAGATCGCCAGGAAAGATTTTTCCTGAGGGGAGGAAACAGACCAGCACAGGCAGGGAAGTAGGAAAGACTAGCAAACAGAGCTGATGAGAAAGGGGGTGGCCTCAGGTTCTGACTCTGGCATAGGCTGAATGCTCTACATTGATTACAAAGCAGTAAACTGGCAGAGAAATTAAAGCCAAAGGGAGAAAGTACCCTAAAAACCTCCAGAACCTAACAGGATCTGACTATACCCACCCAAAATCGGAAGTGAAGGACCCAGTGCAGACCATAACACAACTCTGCAGCAACATTCCGCAGTATGGGCTTGCTCAGGGCAGTTACGAACCTGCCAAGCTGAGCATTTTCATCCAGGGAAGAAGATGGACATTTAATGAAACAGATGAATTCCATTTGTTTCTAAAGAAAAAACAGAATTAAACAAAAAATTGATCTCCAACAATAGGACTCAAGAGAAGCAGAAAAGGTAAAAGGAAACTCTTGAGAACTGTATTTCTATTGTGGATAAACATACAGACTACCTGTATAATTTGATTTTTCTGATATAACATAAAAAAGGGATGTAGAAATGGAAAGGAGATAGTGTCAGAAAAAGGGGAAAGAAGGATGAAAAGAGGGAAATTACATCACACGAAGAGGCAAAGGAAACCTATCATATCTGAGGGAATTTAGAGAGGGGGAAGAACATTGTGTGATTCCTACTCTCATCAGAGTTGGCTCAAAGAGAAAATAACTGACATATTTATTTTACAGAGAATCTTCTCTCACCTCATTAGAAAGGAGGAGAGGAAAAAGGAAAAGGAAAAGAGTAATAAGGGAGGGAACAAGAAAGGGGAAGAGATTCAAAAGGGGGAAGGAGGAATCCTAAAGAGGATAGGAGGTGTGATACAAGTGGGGCGCATAAGTTTAAAACTGAGAAAGAGGGTGGGGGGGTAAGAAAAAGAAAAGCATAATCTAGGGATAATAAGATGGCAGAAAATACAGAATTAGTCATTTTAACCATAAATGTGAATGTGATGAACTCTCCCATTAAGTGGAAATAGATAGCAGACGGGATCAAAAGTCAAAACCCTACAAATACTGTGTTTCGACGATAATAAGACCTATGCCGAAAATAAGCCCTCCCCTTATTGTGTAAGATTTCTCTAAAATAAGCCCTCCCCTGAAAATAAGCCCTATTGAGATTGCTACTGTAGTGAAGGTGATCCCCTGTGCTACACGCTACATTATGGTACCCTCTGTATGCACCATCTCCTCCTCTCCCCACCCCGGGTGAAACGCACGCCGCTCTCCGAGCTACATCCAATCAGAGCTGCAGCAGTGAGTGCATCATCCTGTTCTTCCCCAGTGTTTTGTTTGCTGGCGCCATTGAGAGCAGTGCCGCGGAGGAGAGCTGAGGCAGGACAACATAAAAACCCGGTATGTAAGTGGGAGTGAGGGGGCATGATGGAGGATAAAAGGGGCATGATGGAGCATAAAAGAAGAACTCAGCCAGCACTCACCACGCTAAAGAAATGAAGAACTTCCTTGCAGAGAGAAGAATAGATCAAGTAATGATTCCTGGAGGAATGACTGCCTATCACCAGACCCTTGATATTGCAATAAACAAGCCATTCAAGGACCATTTGCGCATGGAAGTCAATGATTACTTTGAAAATAGAATGGAAAGAAATCAGCGTGGAAACTTTGTGAAGCCTTGTCTGCAAGAAGTCGTGGCTTGGGTGAAGAAGTCATGGGATAAAATTACTGACAGCTGTGTCGCCAAGGCACTACGAGCAGGTTACCTGGACAAGACATGTTCATTTAAAGAGACCTATATTGCTGGACATGACAGAATGGGTCCACTTCTTCTGAAGGAAATAGAGGAGCAAGACATCCAGGACGGAATTCAGGGTATGGACACTTATGACGATGTTTTTGAAGAAGATGACATGATCATTATTGAATAAAGGTACTTTTTTTTTGTTCACATTTACCTGTTTATTAAAATTGCTGTCAATGTTCATTAAAATAAGCCCTCCCCTGAAAATAAGCCCTCTAACATTTTTCTGTCCAAAAAAAAAAATAATAAGACAGTGTCTTATTATTGGGGAAACATGGTACATACATGAAAAATTGAAGGTATAGAACACTGAAAATGATATGGAGCTTTTTTGATGTGTCAGCTAGTTTTGATGAACTCTCCCCTTCCTCATTAAAGCCTTTGTAAAAAGTGTTGGCTTTCTGAGGTAGTAAAGGGACAAGAGATACTTTGGAAAAGATGGAAGAGCAAAATATATTAGAAAGAAAATGTATCTTTAATAAATATCTCTTGAAGCTAAATAGATAACATGCTATATTGAAATTAGGAAGACTGGAGATTGAATTTTGTCTCAAATTCTTTCTTGCTATTGAGTCCTGACAAGTCATTTGATGTCTGTCTTCTTCAGCTTCTTCACTTGTAAATCAGGACTAAAAATAGTCCATGTGTTACTGGGTGCATATTAAATTATATAACATGTAAACTATTCTGAAAATCTTAACAGATTATATAAATTATAGCTATTATAACAATAAAAATGTAAAAATAAGCTTGGGATACAATTTTAGAATAAAGATACTATATAAGGTTATAAATTAAAAGAGGAAAATTTGTTAGGTGTCCATTTTCCTATTTAATTGAATTAAAAGAATTATTATTCTGTCAGAGAATATTGTGTTAAAAGATTGAATAAATACATAATGCATTTGAAAAAGATAGAGAGAATGATAGAAAGAAACTATAAATACCCTATGACCAGAAGCAGGGCATCAGGGAGCATATATAACCTTTGAAGATTTTAAAACCAGAGAAATATATCAAAAGCACAGGGAGAAAGAGCTAACTGTTTAAATAGAAGTGACTATTTGAATCCATCTTTACCTTGAAAGGAGATACAAGAAGCCAAAATCAGATGAGACATCGTTAAAATAATCTTCAAAGAGTATGAAATGTCCAGAGACATGGTTGGGAATAATGTATAGAAAAAGATTGCTACTTCAAATTCATTACCTTTTTTTAATGAATCTCTGGAAACAATGTAGTCAGAAAACTACTTTTTAGTCACAGTGGTGAGTAAGTACAGCAGTTGTTAACACATCTCTTTGTCACTCTGTCTCTGTTTCTTTCTTTCATGTAGCAAACCCCATATGACTGATCTATTGTACGTGTAGGAGGAGAGAATGTGTGTGTGTGTATGTGTGTGTGTGTATGTGTGTGAATGATTATTTTATAAGTTGGAAAAATCAGGAAAACATGCAGAATTTAAAAAGGAATGAGATATCAGTGAAATTTCCAAGTCCTTCCTTAGCATGATAGGCACTTAATGTTTATTGACTGACACAATGACTAATTAAAAAATTGTGATGTGGATATAATTTACATTATATTATAATTTTATTAATTTTATAAATGCTATTGATCCCCATCAACATTCTAGGAATGCTCAATGGTACAATGATGACAGCTCTGCCTTAATATGAATATGATATTGATAGCAGCACTTTCTCAGTTTTTTTGTTTATTTTTGTGGGGGATTTTTCCTATATAAAGGCAATTCAGAACAAATAATAACTTACTAGTAGTCTAAGAACAGACTGTATACTGAAAATTGTTTTCTATTCCTCTCTTTATTGCTAGTTAACCCAAATCAAATTATGCCTGACTAGAGGGTATGTTACATAGTACTTTCACTCCAATTTTTAAGGGGAAAGGGGAATCCTATAGTAACTATCTTTAAGACTAGTAAAAGAAAGCTGGTGAAGTAAAAAGTACAGAGTTTATAATAGAATACATTCCTAGTTTATAATAGAATACATTTCTAGTTTAATAACATAGTACATAACACAGAAATAATACAATAGGGAAAATTCAATTAATCTAATATTTATAAGATATCTACTATGAGAGACATGGTCGTTGTAGATAGAGTGATAGAAATAGAGTCAGAAAATATTGAATTTTAATCCTTCATACAGTTTCTAACAGGACAACCATGAGCAAAAAAGTCAAATTATTTGAATTACCTTCAGTCTTTTCTGTAGAGGACCAGTATTGAATAATTCCATATACAGCAAGAATCTGGTCCAGGTATTATTTGAGACCTGCTCTTTGTAAGAGAAAGCAATCCAAAGCATTGGCTCACCAACTTTAACAATGACTGAAAGACATACTCAAAATGAATTTAGGATAATTTTGATGGAGAATGCATATGACAAGAACAAGGCATCAAAACTATGTTATTTATGACTCTATTTTGATAAATCACTGGTATGATCATTTTTGCTATTTACAATTCTGTTTTGACAAATACCTTGGTATTGATTAGTATCACAACTATGCTATTTACAACTCTGTTTTGATAAATACATTTGTAATGATAGTTAAGTTGGAATTGAAATGTCAAAGTATGGTTTATGCATTAACCCTGAAATATATATGCCATCACCTGGAGGTAGTTAGTGTTAATATAACACTAGCTTAAAGAGTATATAAGTCCTGGCTCTCAGATTAATAAATGAAGATTGCAAAGCATATCTTCCACCTGGCCTTGGATATTCAAGGCAGATTCATACTCTTGGTATTTACTGGAGATGGATGCTGACATTTCTCATCCATAAAATGAGAATAATTACTATCACAACTATCACAACCTATTATAGGATTTTATAAAGAAGCAAATAAATTTGTGGTGGAAAAATGTACTCTCATGTTCAAGTAACCCAGTATACATACAATCACAAAAAACACTTTTTTCATGCGATTTAGTAGTTTTCTTTCAATTACACATGAAGATATTTTCTGACATTCACTGTATAATAAACATTACTGGATGATGAAATCATAATCATACCTAAAGAACTTAATATCCTGAAAGATAGTGAACTTTTACTTCCTGATGAAACAGAAGGACACTGGGCTTCTTGTGTTCTTGAGAATAAAATGGCAAGAACTAAGTTAACGAAAAATCTGTTATTATTAGTAAGAAAAATACATAATCTCTATAAAGCACATCAGAAAAGGTTTCTTTACAAAAACCTTTTGAGGTAATTTTATCTTAAGGCATATATATTAGCTTTCTATAGAGAAAAAAAATGAAAGTTAAAAGAGACAACACTTAATAAGTGGTAGGGTTGGGGATGGAAGGAGAAGAAGGAGGAGGAAGAGGAAGAGAAGAACAAGAACAAGATCAAGTACAAGAAAAAGAAAAATAAGAACAAGAACAAGAAGAAGGAGGAGGAAAAGGAGAGGGAGGAGGAGGAGAAGGAAGAAGAGGAGAAGGAAAAGGAGGAGAAGGAAGAAGAGGAGGATAAAAAGAATGAAAGAAATGAGAGAGACAAGAAGAACAAGAAGATATAGTTACCTGTTCCGAAGCTTGGACTTAGGAAAAGGTGAGTCAAATTAAGGCTCACATATTCATTATCTGTGTGACCCTGGAAAAACCACTTAACTTCGCTTTCTGCCTTGATTTTCTTGTTTGTAAAATGGGAATAATAAAGGCACCAACATGCCAAGGTGTTTGAAAGGATCAAATGCAATAATATTTGAAAAGTGCTTAGCACATAGTAGCTGCTTTAAAAACACTTGTTCCATTTTTCCTTCCTTCTATTTTCTAGGACTTACATGCCATGAGTTGATAAAAAAAAAGTTTTTAAAAGTTGATGAAATTATTGTATTATTACCTTAAAGGCTTAAAACAAGGATGAGCTCAAGCAGGAAATAAGAATGTTTGGTTTAAAAAAAAAACAGCTATAATCTGGAATTATGCCTAAAAAGTTATCAACCTGTGCATACCTTTTGATCTAACAGTGCTATTACTGGGCTTATACCCCAAAGAGATACTAAAGAAGGGAAAGGGATCTGTATGTGGCAAAATGTTTGTGGCAGCCCTGTTTGTAGTGGCTAGAAACTAGAAAATGAAGGGATGCCCATCAATTGGAGAATGGATAGGTAAATTGTGGTATGTGAATGTTATAGAATAGTATTGTTCTGTAAGAAATGACCAACAGGATGAACACAGAGAGGCTTGGAGAGACTTACATAAACTAATGCTGAGTGAAATGAACAGAACCAGGAGATCATTATATACTTCAACAATGATACTGTATGAGGATGTATTCTGATGGAAGTGGATTTCTTTGACAAAGAGATCTAACTCAGTTTCTTTTTTTTTTCCTTTTTTAATAACTTTTTATTGATAGAACTCATGCCAGGGTAATTTTTTTTACAGCATTATCCCTTGCATTCACTTCTGTTCCGATTTTTCCCCTCCTTCGCTCGACCCCCTCCCCTAGATGGCAAGCAGTCCTTTACATGTTGAATAGGTTACAGTATATCCTAGATACAATACATGTGTGCAGAACTGAACAGTTTTCTTGTTGCACAGGGAGAATTGAATTCAGAAAGTAGAAATAACCCGGGAAGAAAAACAAAAATGCAAGCAGTTTATATTCATTTTCCAGTGTTCTTTCTTTGGGTGTAGCTGCTTCTGTCCATCTTTGATCTGAATTAACTCTCTTTATCGAAGAGATCCACTTCCATCAGAATATATCCTCCAACAGTATCGTTGTTGAGGTATATAATGATCTCCTGGTTCTGCTCGTTTCACTTAGCATCAGTTCATGTAAGTCTCGCCAGTCCTCTCTGTATTCATCCTGCTGGTCATTCCTTACAGAACAATAATATTCCATAATATTCATATACCACAATTTACTCAACTATTCTCCAATTGATGGGCACCCTTTCATTTTCCAGCTTCTAGCTACTACAAACAGGGCTGCCACAAACATTTTGGCACATACAGGTCCCTTTCCTTTCCTTAGTATCTCTTTGGGGTATAAGCCCAGTAGAAACACTGCTGGATCAAAGGGTATGCACAGTTTGATAACTTTTTGAGCATAGTTCCAAATTGCTCTCCAGAATGGCTGGATGTGTTCACAATTCCACCTAGTGGTATCTCAGAGTTGTCTTAATTTGCATTTTTCTGATTAATAATGATTTGGAGCGTATTTTCATATATCTATAAATAGTTTCAATTTCTTCATCTGAAAATTGTCTGTTCATATCCTTTGACCATTTATCAATTGGAGAATGGTTTGATTTCTTATAAATTAGAGTCAATTCTCTATATATTTTGGAAATGAGGCCTTTATCAGAATCTTTGATTGTAAAAATGTTTTCCCAGTTTATTGTTTCCCTTCTAATCTTGTCTGCATTTGTTTTCTTTGTACAAAAACTTTTCAATTTGATATAATCAAAATTTTCTATTTTGTGGTCAATAGTGATCTCTAGTTCTTCTTTGGTCATAAATTCCTCCCTCTTCCACAGGTCTGCGAGGTAAACTATCCTATGCTCTTCCAATTTATTTATAATCTCATTCTTTATTCCTAGTCATGAACTCATTTTGATCTTATCTTGGTGTACAGTGTTAAGTGTGGGTCAATGCCTGGTTTCTGCCATACTAATTTCCAATTTTCCCAGCAATTTTTGTCAAATAATGCATTCTTATCCCAGAAACTGGTGTCTTTGGGTTTGTCAAACACTATATTATTAAAGTTATTGGCTGTTTTGTCCTTTGAACCTAACCTATTCCATTGATCAACTAGTCTATTTCTTAGCCAATACCAGATGGTTTTAGTAACTGCTGCTTTATAATGTAATTTTAGATCTGGTACAACTAGGCCACCTTCATTTGATTTTTTTTTCATTAATTCCCTTGAAGTTCTTGACCTTTTGTTTTTCCATATGAACTTTGTTGTTATTTTTTCTAGTTCATCAAAGTAGTTTTTGGGGAGTCTGATTGGTATAGCACTAAATAAATAGATTAATTTAGGTAGTATTGTCATCTTTATTATATTTGCTTGCCCAATCCAAGAGCATTAATATTTTTCCAGTTGGTTAGATCAGACTTAATTTGTGTGGAAAGTGTTTTGTAGTTTTGCTCATAAAGTTTCTGATTTTCCCTTGGCAGATAGATTCCTAAATATTTTATACAATCAGTAGTTACTTTAAATGGAATTTCTTTTTGTAACTCTAACTGTTGGGTTTTGTTAGTGATATATAAGAATGCTGATGACTTCTGTGGGTTTATTTTATATCCTGCAAATTTGCTGAAGGTGTGGATTGTTTCTAATAACTTTTTGGTAGAGTCTCTGGGTTCTCTAAGCATACCATCATATCATCAGCAAAGAGTGATAATTTGCTTTCCTCGTTGCCTATTCTTATTCCTTTAATCTCTTTCTCATCTCTTATTGCCAAAGCTAGCATTTCTAATACAATATTAAATAGTTACGGTGATAGTGGGCAACCTTGTTTTACTCCTGATCTTATTGGGAATGGTTGCAGTTTGTCCCTGTTACATATGATGCTTACTACTGGTTTTAAGTAGATGCTACTGATTATTTTAAGAAAAAGTCCATTTATTCCTATACTCTCAAGAGTTTTTAATAGGAATGGATGTTGGATTTTATCAAATGCTTTTTCTGCATCTATTGAGATGATCATATGGTTTTTGTTAATTTGATTATTAATGTGGCCAATTATACTGATAGTTTTCCTAATATTGAACCAGCCCTGCATTCCTGGTATAAATCTTACTTGACCATGGTGTATTATCCTGGGGATGATTTTCTGTAGTCTTTTTGCTAATATCTTATTTAAGATTTTAGCATCAATATTCATTAGGGAGATTGGTCTATAATTTTCTTTCTCTGTTTTCAACCTACTTGGTTTAGGTATCAGTACCATGTCTGTGTCATAAAAGGAGTTTGGTAGGACTCCTTCATTCCCTATTTTTTCAAATAGTTTATAAAGCACTGGGGCTAATTGTTCTTTGAATGTTTGGTAGAATTCACATGTAAATCCATCTGGTCCTGGAGATTTTTTTTTAGGGAGTTGATTAATAGCTTTTTCTATTTCTTTTTCTGAAATAGGACTATTTAAGCAATTTACTTCCTCCTCTGATAATCTGTGAAGCCTATATTTTTGAAGGTAGTCATCCATTTCACTTAGGTTATCAAATTTATTGGCATAAAGTTGGGCAAAGTAACCCCTTATTATTTCTTTAATTTCCTCTTCATCAGTGGTAAGTTCTCCTTTTTCATTTTTAAGACTGCCAATTTGATTTCCCTCTCTCCTTTTTCTAATCAGATTTACCAAAGGTTTATCAATTTTATTGGTTTTTTCATAAAACCAACTCTTAGTTTTATTTATTAGTTCAATAGTTTTTTTACTTTCTATATTATTAATTTCTCCTTTTAATTTTAGAATTTCAAGTTTAGTAATTGATTGGGGGTTTTTAATTTGGTCTTTTTCTAACTTTTTAAGTTCCAGGCCCAATTCATTGATCTTCTCTTTTTCTATTTTATTCAAGTAAGCCTCTAAGGATATAAAATTTCCCCTTATTACTGCTTTGGCTGCATCCCATAAATTTTGATATGATGTCTCATTGTTGTCATTATCTTGAGTGAAATTATTAATTGTGTCTATAATTTGCTGTTTCACCCAATCATTCTTTAAGATGAGATTATTTAGTTTCCAATTACTTTTTGGTCTATTTACACCTAACTTTTTGTTGAATGTAGTTTTTATTGCATTGTGGTCTGAAAAGAAAGCATTTACTATTTCTGCCTTCCTGCATTTAATTTTGAGGTCTTTATGTCCTAATATATGGTCAATTTTTGTGTAGGTTCCATGAACTGCTGAGAAGAAAGTATACTCCTTTCTGTCACCATTCAGTTTTCTCCAGAGATCTATCATACCTAATTTTTCTAATATTCTATTTACCTCTTTAATTTCTTTCTTATTTGTTTTGTGATTTGATTTTTCTAAATCTGAGAGTGCAAGATTGAGATCTCCCACTATTATAGTTTTGCTGTCTATTTCTTCTCGCAACTCTCTTAGCTTCTCTTTAAGGAAGTTAGATGCTATACCACTTGGTGCATATATGTTTAATATTGATATTGCTTCATTGTCTATAGTACCCTTAAGCAAGATATAGTTTCCTTCCTTATCTCTTTTAATCAGATCAATCTTTGCTTTTGCTTGATCTGAGATAAGGATGGCTACCCCTGCTTTTTTGACTTCACCTGAAGCATAATAGATTCTGCTCCAGCCTTTTACCTTTAGTCTGTATGTATCTCCCTGTTTTAAATGTGTTTCCTGTAAACAACAGATTGTAGGGTTCTGACTTTTGATCCAGTCTGCTATCCGCCTCCTCTTTATGGGAGAGTTCATCCCATTCACATTTACAGTTAAAATAACCAATTCTGTATTTCCTGCCATCCTAATATCCCCAGATTATACTTTTCTTTTTCTTGCCCTCATTCCCTTCTTCCCTAGTATTAAACTTATTGGTCCCACTAACATCGCACAGCTCTCCCTCTTTAGTATCCCTCCCTCCTCCCTTTGAATCCCTTCCCTTTTTCTTGTTCCTTTCCCTTATTACTCTTTTTCCTTCTCCCACTTTTTAATGAAGTGAGAGAAGAGTCTGTGTAAAACAAATATGTCAATTGTTTCCTTTTTGAGCCAACTCTGATGAGAGTAGGATTCACACAATGTTCCTCCCCCTAAGTTCCCTCATATATGATAGGTTTCCTTTGCCTCACTGTCACATGTAGTTTCCCTATTTTTATCTCCCTTCTTCCCTTTTTCTGACTACCTTTCCATTTCTACTTTCCTTTTTTATGTTATATCAGTAAAATCAAATTATACATATGGTTTTTATGTATATCCACAACAGAAATACAGTTCTCAAGAGTTCCTTTTACCTTTTTCTACTTCTCTTGATTCCTGTTGTTGGAGATCAAATTTTTTGTTTAAGTCTGGTTTTTCCCTTAGAAACAGATGGAATTCCTCTATTTCATTAAATGTCCATCTTCTTCCATGGAAAAAAAATACTCAGCTTAGCTGGGTAATTTATCCTTGGCTGCATTCCAAGTTCTTTTGCCTTTCAGAATATCGGATTCCAGGCCCTTTGATCCTTTAATGTTGAGGCAGCCAGATCTTGCGTGACCCTTAATGTGGCATCTCAGTATTTGAACTGTTTTTTTCCTGGCTGCTTGTAAAATTTTTTCTTTAGTCTGAAAATTCTGAAGTTTGGCCACAATATTCCTCGGAGTCTTTATTTTAGGGTCTTTTTCAGAAGGTGTTCAATGAATTCTTTCATTGCCTATTTTCCCTTCCGCTTCTATTACTTCTGGGCAGTTCTCTTTGATGATTTCCTGTAAAATAGTATCTAGGCTCTTTTTTTCATCATAATTTTCTGGTAGCCCGATGATCCTCAGGTTATCTCTCCTAGATCTATTTTCCAGGTCTGTTGTTTTTCCAAGTAAATATTTGACATTTTTTTCCAATCTTTCATTTTTTTGGTTTTGCTTGACTGATTCTTGATGTCTCAATGAATCAGTCATTTCTATTTATTCAGTTCTGATTTTTAGTGAGTTATTTTCTTCATTAGCTTTTTTTACTTCTTTTTGTATATGTCAAATTGAGTTGTTTTGCTCTATGAAATTTTTTTCCATTTCGCTATTTTTTTTTTTTTAGTGAGTTATTTTCTTTTTCCAATTCGCAAATTCTCTTTCCCTGCACTTCTTGGGAGTTTTTTACCTTTTCCAATTCACATTTCAGGAAGTTGTTTTCTTTTTCCACTTTATCAAATTTTTCTTTTAGTGAGTTATGTGCCTTTTCTGTACTCTCTTGCATAGCTTCTCTTTCCTTTCCCCATTTCTCTTCTAGCTCTCTTTTAAGGTTTTGAATAGTCTCTTCTAGGAGAGCCTTTTGTATTGGAGACCAACAATTGTCTGGAGACTGTCTGCTATTAGTCTCTTCAGGGTTGAAAAGCTGTTCTCTTTCTGTGTAGAAACTATCAATCGTTCTTTCGATTTTTTTACTCATTTTGTTAAAGCCTGTAAGGTCTGCCTTCAGAGCCAGGAGGTTACCAGCTTCCTCTGCAGAGTAGTGAAAGGTATATGGACGGGTAGCTGTCCTGCCAACTGGCTACAAAAAGCAGCGAGGTACTGGAGTGCTCTGGGAAAGAGTTCCCCACCCGAAAGTAACTCAGGCCTGCAGGGCCAGGCTGGGAAACTGCCCTTCAAAGAACCCTGGCTGTGTGAGATAATGACTACCCTGGGGCTAGATACTGAGCAGTGAGAGTTTCACTGCCCCAAGCCAAACCCTGCCCTGGGGCTGTGGGTATTAGCAGCTGAGCAGTGAATGGATTTGTTGGGATTGGAAGTGTCTGCTCCAGAAGCGCAGTCAGTAAGGGAGGTTCTATTGCCCCAGGCTGAGCCCCCCACTATGCTGATTAGAGGCTGCCCAGGCTGTGCTTCCCTGCTGTGCATATTAGTAACTGCCCCTGCAAAAGCCTTGAACTGCAGGATGTGGCCATAGGGCTGAGAAAAAGTCTGTCTGAGTCACTTCCGGGTTTGAGGGGTTACAGCCAGATCTCGTTAGTTTCTGGCATTTTTTAGAGGATCCTCTGTTTTAGGCTTTAATTTCTCTGCTAGTTTACTGCTTTGTAATCAAGGCAGAGCAGTTAGCTTATAGCAGAGTCGTCTCTATAACTTCTCTAGCCACAGAGATCACCCCTGCCCGGTCTGCTCAGGACGCTAGCCTTTCGTTCCTGTGCTAGTCTGTTCCTGGCCCCTCAGGCCAAACCTTTCCTGGTGAGCTTCCAGATGGACTTCGGCTGGTAAATTGTAGTGCTTCTAATCTTCATGAATTTAAGGAGTGAGGAGTTATTTTTGAGGCTGGATTAAATAGTTGGTTATGAGGGTAATGAGAGGAGTTTAGAGAGTAGTGTGTGCCTGCTCTGCCATCTTGGCTCCGCTCCGGAAGTCCTCTAAGTCAGTTTCAATTGATCAAGGATGGACAGAAGCAGCTACACCCAAAAAAAGAACATTGGGAAATGAATGTAAATTGTTTGCCTTTTTGTTTTTCTTTTCAGATTATTTCTACCTTCTGAATCCAATTCTCCCTGTGCAACAAGAGAACTGTTCGGTTCTGCACACATATATTGTATCTAGGATATACTGTAACCTATTTAACATATATAGGACTGCTTGCCATCTGGGGGAGGGGGTGGAGGGAGGGAGGGGAAAAATCGGAACAGAAGTGAATGAAAGGGATAATGTTGTAAAAAATTACCTTAGCATGGGTTCTGTCAATAAAAAGTTATTTAAAAAAATAGATATGGGTGCAAAAAACACATGCAAACAGAGTAATGTTGTCCAAAAACAAACAAACAAACAAACAAACAGCTATTTACAGGAAATAGTATCCCTAAAATCCATCGTCAGTATTGGTAATCCCTCTGAAAGTAAATTTTTATTCAATAATTCATGTAAAAATTATATCTTTTCAGTAGAATATATGCTTCTTGAGATAAGGAGACTTTAACTTTGTATTACCACTTTCAAGCACAGTTGACTATAAAAAGGTGACTTTGAATTTAGAGGGCAAAATTGAATTAAAATGTGAATATAGAGAGTACTTAAAAATGATTATTGAATTAATTTAAGAAGCATATCAGAACCAGAAAATTGTAGACAGTGATGATTTCAAACCCAGAAAGTGTATTTTTAATGAGGTTATGTATAAAAAAACATCTTTTGTCAATGTATTCCTTCTAATTTTAATTCAAGATATTTGGCTACTGTAAACACTTGGGTCTCAAATGGTAAGAAAGATGTCATTGGAGCACATGTTCAAGCTTCAATGCTTCTTTTTGCTTGAATAATATTTATATAAAGTTATAAATCTTCTCCTTCATCTTCATGTAGCTGAAATTCCACCCTCTTATAACTAAAACTGCCTTGACTTTGGACTATATTCATCTATACCATAGTATTGATATTTGTTTAATAGTTCTCTGGTATTTTTTGTTGTTCTTTTTCTTCAGTCATTCACATATGTCCAACTCTTTGTTACCTTGTGGACTACATTGCCCATGCAGTTTTCTTGGCAAAGATACTGGAGTTTTTTGTTTGTTTGTTTGTTTGTTTTTGCCATTCCTTTGTTCTGTAAATCAAGAAAAACAAAGGTTAAGAGATTTCCTCAGGTCATATAACCATTAAGTATCTGAGGCCAGATTTAAACTCAAATCTTCCTGATGCTAGGTCCAGAGCTATAGCCACTGAATCACCCTGCTTTTTCCTATGTTATTCTATATGTGAATGAGTGTGTTTATTTATATATATATATATATATATATATATATATATATATATAAAAAGAGAGAGAGAGAGAGAGAGAGAGAGAGAGAGAGAGAGAGAGAGAGAGAGAGAGAAAGAGAGAGAGAGAGAGAGAGTATAAATGGATGTGGAATATGTCTTTTCATCAATATAATTATTCTAAAATAATTCCTATATAGAGTGAAGCTCTGGTAGGATATTTTCTTTACTCTAATCTTGGCAATAAGCATAATTAAGTGTAATTAGTAAAGTACATGCATGCAAAAAGTGTATTAAATGCCTGGTGGTGTTGATGATCATTCTGGTCATCCATTCATTTACAAAGCACTATATGTGGCTCTGATGGAGATAAAAATGGAATCTTTCTTTGCTTCTCCCGCTTTGCTGAGCTGGTTCAGTGTTAATTTGAGAACATATTCACATTAACAATTAAAAATTCTTTTTCTAGTGAAGATATGAATTCTAACAAATAGTATCCATTGTACTTGTGTTGATGTAATTGCCTCAGAGCAATGAGGGAGTAAGAAAATTTATGTCCTTTCCTCACTGAGCAGGTACAAAGCAGTCAAGAGTGCCAGGAACTCTCAGGCTTGACTGGTGGATTACAATAGATATATCTCCCAAAGAAGTTTAGTTCATTTGAACCATTTTGAGATCAACTCAATGTTTATACATATTGAACATTTTCCTGATATACCTGGATAAATATATATTTTGTTAATTATCGAATGACTTACAGGTTTCATTTTGTTTCAGTATCAAACATGAACTATCAAGAGACTGGCTTGAATGAGATAACTTACAGAAGAGTAATGTATATAAAACTAACTGTTTTTTATGCCTCCCTGCCCTCATGCCACTTACACTTTATATAGATATGACACAAAAGTCTAGAAAACAAATACACATAGATGTTTGTGAATATTATAGATAGATGTGTGCAGATACTTAAGTAGATATTGATGAGGTATGGATCATGGCAGGAAAATGGGTTGGTCTCCTAGTTCTCCAGAACACCAAGTTAGGGCAGGTTCGGAGCGAGAAACGCTACACAAAAGGCTGTGATAAGAAAGGCTTTTATTAAAGAGAGAGAAACTAAGATGTTCTCTTAGTGGACAATGTCAAAGAATTGCCCAAAGACATTTTCTCAGGGCTTACTCTTATATAGAAACAGAACAATTTGGGTTTTACATCTGAAAAGAACATACTTGAGATAGGGTGTGGGAAAGGAGTCTTTCCCAGGGAATGTAGGTTTTGCATCCAAAAGGTGCATAATGTGTGGGAACAGAGTCTTTCCCAGGGAATGCAAATTCTCTTCTGGGTGAGGCTGCATTATCCTCATCAATATGAGTATGTGTAAATTTACATAAATGTGAGGAAAGAGACAGAGACAGAGAAAGAGAATGAGAGACAGAGAGATAGAGAGAGGATAGTTAATAGATAGATATAATGTAATATAGATATAATATAATAAAAAAAAAAAAAACAGTGGCAGGGCTACAGAAATTAGATCATTATCTACTGAAATCAAAGGGTCAAATTAAGAAAAATTTCTTCCTTATATAAGCCAAATGCCTGGAGCTGAAAATGGGAATAAATAAAACCACAGAAACTTGCATTTTGAGAACTAGATAGAGATTACAGAAAGTAGTAGAGGAATCCCTACTATGACATACCCAGATAATTGTCATTCAGCCTCTGCCTCAAGACCTCTAAGACTAGGAAACCCACTGCCTATTTACACAGTGCATTCCAATTTTGAGTAGCTCTATTTTTCTGGCATTTTTAGAGTAGGTCAAATTTCAACTCTCCAAATTCCACACATTTGTTATTTGTTCTACTCCCTGGGGACAAAAAGAACAAATTTAATCCTTCTACCACATCATAACCCTTCAAATATTTGAAAGCAGTTTTCATGTTAAGTCTGAGTCTTCTTTTCTTCTATCTAAGTATGCCCAAGTTCTTCATCTGTTATTCACAGGTCATGGACTTAAAACCATCTTGTATGTTCTCATCAATATACTTCCCAAGTTATCAATGTCTTTCTTAAAATTCTTGCACCTCCAGAACAATCCTTTACCCAATAATAGCAGTAACCATCTTATGACTATTGAGGACAATGATGGTGGCATTTGTTCTTGCCCAAATTAAGGAGAATTAATCTTCTGTATAAATATTCCTTATTTCACCCAACTTGTGACTCTGCTGATATATTTTTTTCTTTATTTTAGCTTATGTGTCACACATCAATCAATGGAAATGTTCTGTATTTGTTCTGTATTTATTATAGCTATTCTTGAATGACTGGGCATCTAGCTCCCTGAAAATAAGGCTTTGGAATGAGGAGGCATCTCAGATTGTGGGGAAGAATTGAGACCCATTTCATTGGAGGAAATCATGGACCTTTTAATAAAGTGCCATTGATTCACAGCTTTACCTTAGAATTTGTTGTTGTTTTTGTTTTGTTTTTAATATTGTAGTAGAATAATTTTAATCCCCATAAACCAAAGTGCATAGAAACTGAATACAACATTCCACATGAAGTTTGATGGGGGCAGAAAATAACTAAATTCTCTTCTCCCTGTTCCTGGTATCTGCACCTTTCAATTAAGCCTCAAGTCACATTAATTTTTTGTGCTGTTTACATCACACTGCTTACTATAATTGAGCTTTCATTCCACTAAAATGTGGGTATCTTTTCTCAGGAGAAACAAAAACTTGTCTAACAGTGCTTCACCCATATTATACTTTTAAAATTGTTGTTGTTTAAAATAAGTATAAGACTATATTTATTCTAATTAAATTATACCTTATTAGATTCAATAGCCCCTGGCTTATCAAAATTGTTCCATATCTTGATTTCATTATCTAATGGGCTAGCTATCCTTTATAGCTTTGTGTTATCAGCACATTTGACTAGCATAGCATCTATTATCTTTTTCCTAATCATTGATTAAAATGTCAAACAGCATAGATTCCTAGGGCAATCCTCTGGAACTTCTCTTTCATGTTGATATGGATCCATTAAGAACTATTTATTCAATTCAGCCACACTTCCAATTATAAATCCATCTGATTGCATTTCCATCTAATCTATATCTCTTCATCTTCTGCACAATAATATTACATGAAATTTTATTAAAAGTTTTGCCAAAATTTAGGTAGACTATATCTATTACATCTCTATAACTTCCACATATTATGTATGTGCTTATTAATTTTTACCTAGAATAAAATTAAAGTGAATTATAAATCTATCTACAAAAATATGTATTTTTCTCTACAACTTACATGTTATGATTTGTTATTACATTTTTTTGTGTGTCATTTGAGAACAAAAAGTACAAAATTTATCTTTCTTTAATATTTTTGCCTCTACTGTTTTAGTAATCCTGCTCCAAAAGGGATTTGGGTGGGAGGTAGACCCTGAGATAAGTTTGGCACAATCTGTTCTTGGCTTAGCCATAATATTTTTGTTCTTTCCTGTTTCTTTTCTGGATATTCATCAATCATGTCTTTAATTATCCATTTTTCCATTTTCTCAAGAATATGTGAAGGTCACTGGCATTTAGTTTACATATACACATTGTCTGTGCTATTTGGTGAATGATAATGACATTGATGATGGTGATATTGCTGATGATAAAGATGCACAACATGGAACCTTTTGGTCACTAAGTTCCTATTATTCACATTGCTAAATATAGTCACATTGCTATATAATTTTGTATGTTTTAAATGGAGGCTAGAAGAACAGATGCCAGAAATCAGCTATATTTAAAAAGTTACCATAAAGTTAGTGTCATGGTAACTTCTTAAACTATACAAGTTCACAACCTCTCCCATTTCTGTACTATGCACCTGTGCCTTAGAATAATAATAACTTGTAGACATCCACAGCATCACCAATCAATGTACATTAAAGTTTTCCTACTCCTTTCCCACAAAAACACCTCTTTTCAATGATATCATATTACCTCCAGGCTGAGGCAGATGCCTCTTGGAGGTAGATCTCTAACTCAGCATTGGACAATGAGTATTCATCTCCCCATTTTCATCGTGCATTTTATATGGTGAATTGTTAAGAGTTCAAATGTTGGAGTTTGTTCTTCTCAGGGCACAGCCGGTTTAGAGGCTTAGAGCCCTTCGGATGTCTCCAAATCCAAAGGTTCTGCCCTTCAGCCTCTGCCTCTGCTTTCTTCTGCCTCCAACAGAGATGGAAGATCTCTCTTATCTCCTTCTGGGGAGCCCAGCACCAACTTGCCGCAGAGAGAGGGCTTCTGGCGTAGCTCCACTGAAATCCGTCAAAAGTGTTCTCTGCAGCAGAGTCGTTTCTCTCGAGTCTAGCGCGATCAGCCAGCCAAGAGGAAAAAAGTATTCTGGAATGGCTGTCTCGCCTTATATGTGAACCTTCTGAGAGAATGGGATTATGGGTTTTCTCCCATAGTGCTCTCTGGCCCAAAGAGCTTTAAGGTGTGGACTTTGAGTAAAGGTGGGAACACAAGCCTTGTCTTGATTAGTTCTACTTAGTACCTTGTTTCAGGTTCTGGCCAAAACAACTTCTTGTAAGATTAGATCAACTCTAATTACTTAGCAGTTAGTAAGGATTCCAACATCTCCCCCTTTCTTTTGTTTTAAAACATAGGGGGTTTCTGAGGGGGTACACATAAATCCATCAATATGGGCCAGAACTTTGTAACAGATATACATGGTATACATAAATCCATCAATATGGGAGGCATTATACATAATTTACATGAGCACATAGCAATATAACACAGGCTAGTAGTAATGTAACAAATAACAAGAATCAATCTGAAAATTTACACATGTCCATAAGTCCTAGAAACAGTCCAATAGGATTCCATTGTCCATTAGTTCATGTGCCAGGAATCTAATAATTCTTATGAGCACAATCAGCAACAGAACCACCCGATATTTCTTGGGTCTTCTCCTTTGTTTCAAGGGTCTGCTCCATCTTTCTGCGATGGACAAGGCGAATGCGGCTCGTAGGCACCCATCTGATTCCTTCTCCACCTATAGAGATGCAAGCAAATCCTCTCCCCCAAGCAGTTAGCCTATCTGGTCCCTTCCATTCACCACTTTCTGGGTCTCTCCACATCACCTGGCGATTATCTAAAGATAGTGGAGCTGCTCGCACTGGACACTGCTCTTCTGGTGGGTTATAAAACCTGTCTGCTGGAGCCAGTGCATCTTTATCAAAGATTAAAAAATTAATGGTATAGAGAACTAAATTTAGAAGTTCTCTAGGGTTACCCGTGGCTCCTCCTTTCTTTTGTTTTTGGAGGAGTGTCTTAATGTCTCTGTTTCTTCTTTCTACTATTGCTTGACCTTGAGGATTGAAGGGTATGCCAGTAGTGTGTTGAATCTTATACTGTGCACAAAAGTGTTCAAAATGTTTGGAGGTATATGCCGGTCCATTATCTGTTTTTATTTCTTGTGGCACACCCATAATTGCGAATGCTTGAATGAGGAATTCAGTGACCACTCGGGCTGTCTCTTTTGCTGCTGGTATGGCAAAAGTGAATCCTGAAAAGGTGTCTACCACAACGTGGATAAAAGACAGACGACCAAAAGATTTATAATGGGTCACATCCATTTGCCAGATTTCATTGGGTCTCAAACCACGAGGGTTCTTCCCTGGAGGCAGTGTAGGAGCGTGGAAGGGAAGGCAAGCTGTACAGCTTTTCACTATGCTCCTAGCTTCTTCTTTTGTAATCCCAAACTGTAAACGCAAAGCTCGAGCAGCCTGATGGTATTTAGAATGGGATTCCTGGGCCTCCTGAAATAAAGGCGTACTGGCCAACATAGTTAAAAGGCTATCTGCCTTTGAATTTCCATCAAAAATAGGACCTGGAAGTCCACTATGTGAATGGACATGCAGGATATAAATCTTTCCTGGATGCTTTCTCACTTGCTCTTGAAGTTCCTTAAAGAGCTGATATATATTAGAAGCTGCAAATTTTATTTGGGCTGTGGCAATTCTTTGTACCACACCTACTGAATAGGCTGAATCAGATATTATATTTATGTCGCCTGGGTAATAAGTGAGAGCTAGCATGATCGCATATAATTCGTTCTGCTGAGTGGACTGAAAAGGAGTTCTGACTACTCTTTTTACGGTTAGATCATGAGAGTATACAGCACAAATATTTTGTTTGGCTGCATCTGTAAAGATGGTTGGTCCTTCAAGAGGAACCTTAGAAACCTTCTCTTCAAAAATCCATTGCCAATTATGCAGTAGTCTGGTTATCTTTAATGGAGATCCATGTGCAAAATTTGGAGCCATGGCCAGTAAAATCTGCCACTCTGGGATGGTTTCACAGCATACATTAATTTGTGCATTTGTATAGAAGGTATATATCTTGTCAGGTCTTGTCCCAGATAATTGTACTGCTCGCTTAATGGCCTTTAATACAATTCTAGCCACAAGCACTGGGTAAGGCGTAAGGCTTTGTTCTGGTTGTGCTGGGAGGTTCACCCACTCTATCACACTGTCTCCTTGATGAAGGACTGCTGTGGGTGCTTCTTTCGTAGCAAAAACTGATATTTCCAAGGGTTTTTGAGTTACTCTCTCAACTACATTGGATAAAGCCAGTTCAACTTCTCTCAAGGTCTCTTGAGCTTCTTTTGTAAGCCGGCGTGGTGAATTTAAAGCAGTGTCTCCCCTTAAAATGTCATATAGGGGTTGCAATTGATTGGTAGTTAAACCTAATACTGGACGCATCCATTGGATATCTCCTATTAATTTTTGGAAATCATTTAAGGTGTTCAACCTCTCTGTTCTTAAAGACAGTTTTTGTAGAGTAAGTGCCTTAGGATATATTTCATATCCTAAATATTGAAAAGGAGCATGCCTTTGAATTTTTTCTGTAGCGATATGAAGTTTGTAGTATCTTAGTGTTTCTATGGTTTTTTGTAGACATGCTTCTAGAATTTGTTCCTCCGGTGCACATCCCAATATATCATCCATATAATGTAATAGCATAACTTTTGGAAATGCTTTTCTTATTGGAGCAAGAGCAGCAGCAACATACATTTGACACATAGTGGGGCTGTTCTTCATTCCCTGTGGCAAAACCGTCCATTCATATCTTTTATAAGGCTCAGCTAAATTGACACTGGGCACCGAAAAGGCAAATCTCTCATATCCTCCTTATCCAGAGGAATGGAATAGAAACAATCCTTGATGTCTATAACCCAAAGAGGCCATTCTCTAGGAAGCTGAGTAGGAGATGGAAGTCCAGGCTGAAGAGTTCCCATAGTTTCCATCTGTTCGTTCACTTTTCTTAAATCAGTGAGCATCCTCCATTTTCCCGATTTCTTTTTTACAACGAACACTGGTGAATTCCAAGGACTTAGAGAAGGTTGTAAATGCCCTTGTTCAAGCTGCTCCTGTACTATATCTAATAAGGCCTGAATTTTATCGCTACTTAAGGGCCACTGTTCTATCCACACTGGTGTATCAGTTTTCCATTGGATAGGAATAGGTGAAAGTGTTGGCAGGCCTTCAACAGCAGCCCTGCTTAAAAAACCGAAGTACTCATTTTTAACCCCAATTGTTGTAAAACGTCTCTTCCCCACAGATTGATGGTGATTTTTTCAACTATAAAAGGAGTAAAAACTCCTGTTTTGCCTTCAAAAGTCCATCTCATAGGGGCAGCACTAACTTCAGCTGCTATTGATCCTCCTACTCCAGACATATAGGTATCTGCTTTAATCTTTGGCCAGTGATTGGGCCAACTGGCACCTCTAATAACTGTACGATCCGCACCTGTGTCTACCAATCCTTCCAATGGTAGGCCATTTATATAGATAGTGAGCATAGGTCGGTCAGCCGTTACTGCTGCTGTCCAGTATATTTCTGGTTTTTGTGGTCTGGAGTCAGAACCTGGGTGACTATCACGAGGCTGCTTATTAGGATTCTGTATGAGTAACCCTGATGCTACTACGTCTCCTGGGTGATAAGTCACACATTGTCTACCTGTATTAGTGACTGGGATATTATCTACACATTCCCCAGTTTTCCACATCAGTGTGTGGATGGACACTGTTTTGTACATACAAGGAGGTGAAATGGTCAAGCCTACTGTGCCTGGAGGTAAGGGATCCATAGGCTGGAGAGGAACAGATTTCACCTCTCCAAGGGGTATCTCAGTTGTCCCAGCTGCATACAGCTCTATTCTCCCCAATTGTAATTCCCTTCTGCCATCAGGTTGCTTCCTGGCTGGTTGACTGTGTAATCCCCTTCTCCCATCATATGGCTTTCTGGCTGATTGGTCATGTCTGGGTATTGGATTTCTAGGCACTCTCTGGGTGCACCATTGGCTGCCATCATGCCCCAAGTGTTTTTTGCCTTGGGCCCTGGGGCTGGGCCCCTCATCCCGTTTCCCTGAATCTGTCTGCATTCTGAGGCCCAATGGAAGCCTCTGTTGCATTTTGGACATGGGGTTTGGGGTCTTGTTCTCCCACCTTGTCTTCCCATTCTATCTCTATACCAACATTGAGCTTTCAGATGTCCTACTTTTCCACACTGAAAGCATCTACGAGTCTCTCTGGAAGTCCCTTGCCAAGAGGGATTCTGTCTTCTCATGTTTGGATTTTGGGAAGTCTGCATCATAGCCTGGCTATAAAAGGCACCTGTGCCCACTGTGGCACAGCGTCTTATGAGTTCCTCTAAAGGAGCATCCTTGCGCAGTCCTAGTAAAATTCTTCTGCAAACCTCATTAGCATTTTCATTAGCAAGTTGCCTTATCAAGATGTCTGTTATTGCATTTTCTCCATTTGTTCTTATGATAGCTGTCTGCAAGCGTCCCACAAAGTCAGCGAAGGGTTCATTTGGCTCTTGTATTATTTTTGTGTAGGCCCCCCCCTTGTCGTCTTTATTGTGAAGAGAAGCCCACGCTTTGATAGCATTATCAGCAATTTGCTGATATGCTGCTACAGAATAACTAATTTGTGCTGTGACATCTGCATAAGGACCTGTACCTGTTAGTAGGTCACAGGTGATTGCAGTATGAACTTCACTTTGAATATTTTGTTGGGCTTGTATCCTACAGAGCTCACTATATTCAGAAAGCCACAAGTAGTTCTGTCCAGGTTCTAGGCATATTTTTGCTATCGATTTCCAGTCATTAGGGGTCAAGATTTCAAAAGACAAATTTTGTAATAGCATCTTAACATAAGCTGATGTAGCCCCATAAAGAGTGCAAGCTTTTTTCAGGTCTTTGAGGATTTCTATATCAAAAGGTGAATATCTTCTACTTTCTTGACCTGAAGAATTAAACTGTTGAATTACAGGAAAAATGTGGTGTTGAAATTCTGCTACATTTTTCCCTTCTTCTCTGGCCTTAATTAGTCCCTTTTGCAATCTAGTCAAAGGAGCAGCTGGATGCTGGGGGGGAGGTGCTGGATGCCGGGGGGGGGGGGGGGGGGGGGGGGGGGGGGAGGTGCTGGATGCTGGGGAGGAGGTGCTGGATACTGGGGGGGAGGTGCTGGATGCTGGGGGGGAGGTGCTGTTGCTGTCACTGCCCCCCCCACTACCCCTCCTCCCTCCATCCAGGAGGGTGGAGTTGATGAAGGAAAGTCAATTACCTGCTCCTCAGGTGGGGCTGAGGCTGCCTCAGATTCACCCCACCCTTGAGCCTCACTTAAGTCTCCCTGCCCTGTGGGGATATGGCCATTAATCTGTTCTTTGTCTTCCTCCTTTATCTCAGGCTTCCCCCTTTGGCTATTCCTAGAGTTTTTTCCTTTTCTCCTAGAACAAGTACGGTATTTTAAGGCCATCTGTATCGTATTATATAAAAAGAATACTTCAATGGAAACTGAACGAGGACCGTTTTCATTGTAATATGTGGAGAGCTGTTGACCAACCAATGCCCAGTTTTTTAGAGAGATTTTCTCTTCCTCTAAGAGCCAAGGGGTGGTGCGTTTTAATGTAGCCTGAAGTCTAGCTGCTTGTCCCCAAGTTACAAGTAGCCCTTGATCTTCTATCAGCTTAAGCAGGCTTTCTATAGCACCACTCCTGGGTGGGTCTGGGGTTGGGGGGGGTTGGGGTGGGGGATGGAGAATCTTTACCTAGGATCTGTCCCATTTCAGCCAAAAAAGGTTGTACTCACTCAGTTCCTGATCACCGGAGACTTCTTGTGAAAGTAGGGTCCTTGGTTCCCACGCTTGGGCGCCAAATGTTAAGAGTTCAAATGTTGGAGTTTGTTCTTCTCAGGGCACAGCCGGTTTAGAGGCTTAGAGCCCTTCGGATGTCTCCAAATCCAAAGGTTCTGCCCTTCAGCCTCTGCCTCTGCTTTCTTCTACCTCCAACAGAGATGGAAGATCTCTCTTATCTCCTTCTGGGGAGCCCAGCCACCAACTTGCCGCGGAGAGAGGGCTTCTGGCGTAGCTCCACTGAAATCCGTCAAAAGTGTTCTCTGCAGCAGAGTCGTTTCTCTCGAGTCTAGCGCGATCAGCCAGCCAAGAGGAAAAAAGTATTCTGGAATGGCTGTCTCGCCTTATATGTGAACCTTCTGAGAGAATGGGATTATGGGTTTTCTCCCATAGTGCTCTCTGGCCCAAAGAGCTTTAAGGTGTGGACTTTGAGTAAAGGTGGGAACACAAGCCTTGTCTTGATTAGTTCTACTTAGTACCTTGTTTCAGGTTCTGGCCAAAACAACTTCTTGTAAGATTAGATCAACTCTAGTTACTTAGCAGTTAGTAAGGATTCCAACAGTGAATTCCATTGGATGAGCATATGTAGATGATCTTCAATATACTCTACAGATACTATTATATTCTCTCTACCACCAACTATACCCAAATTCTGACTCTTCCTGCATGGCACCACCATCCTTTTAGTCACCCAGATTTGTAACTTTAGGGCTCTCATTCTCTCTCATCTCACTGTCTAATCAGTTTCCAAATTTTATAATTTCTGCATATACAACATCTCTTGATTTTATTTCATTTTCCCTCATATACCTTATTTTTATAACCTCAGTATCTCTCTTGAAAGTGCAGGTATGAGTATGGCCCATCTATTCAGTAAAAGACAGAGTCATGCTATTGATTTTAGTATAAAATGTTATTTTATCTTCACCTAATCCCTTTTTAATTTTTGATTTTATGCAAATTGAATAATGTATATAATTATTTCAGTAGCAAATGGATATAATTTAATACTGAGTAAATATATATATACACACACACACACATACACAAACACACATATGGGGGCACATAATCAAATGTAGAAGCAAAATTAGTATCACTATTTTTAAAAAAGGCATTAAAAATTAATATTTACCCAAGATTTAGCCATGACTTATTTTATGCATTTTGTTGCATATTTTTTATCATATGGGTAACTAAAAAAGTAAACTAACATATAAAGAAATACTGAATAGAGAAGATAGATATTTGTGTATATAGAAGCATGGTAGGTCATACCTGCAACTTTAAAATTCTGAATAAAAGAAGCAATAGGTTCTATTGTGTTTCTATGTAATTAGTGTTAAATACATTTTAATCACATGTAGCTACATGGATTTGAACAGTAACTAGTGTCATTGTACTTGAACTGTCTAATTACACACTGGCTCTCTCAGCAGCATCAAATGTATAATTATGAAGTTCACCATAATCTCAGGACTAAACAACTGTGTGGTACTTGTAGCTAGGAAAATATTACAAGGATGTTATTCTGACCAAGCTTCCTATCTTATACTCTTCAGTCTCTACTTAACTTTTTATATGATGTAATCAGGTTCTGGTCTGGGTCACAAGCTATACCAAGTCTAATATATTAAAAGCATCTCTAATTTATATAATGTCAGAGAGCTTTGTGCCAAGTTTATTTGAACAGTCTCCTTCAAACAAATAATATGCTAGCCCATATGGTGTCATGATTATATGTTGGTAGCTATTAAAATAGAGAGTTTCTAAAAATATGGTGACTCCCCACCCCTAAAAGAACATTTGTAGTGATGGTTATGTAAATTTTATGGATCGATGCAATCAAGTGGTGCTCTCCTACTAAAGTATATGTTTGCATGGGTTGTCAGCATGAATGGAAGTTAAATAAATGTGACTTTTGTTTGCTTTCTCAATAAAAGTATTCATTTATTTGTTTTCCAAAGGAAAGGCAGGCTTTATTTTTAAGAAATGATTTTTATAAGTTAAGTTGTAATATTGATTGCAAATGTAAAATCTAATATTAATATTTTAAAAATCAATTCACTAATAGTGGATGGGACAGAATTGGCTTGGCCATGTATTATGATTGGCATTTGACTTACCAATAGTCTTGGTCTTTGGCTTCAGAGGGTAATGGGTTCAGAATCTTATGTAGTAACAAAGAAAACTTACTCTACCCAGAAACTCCAGAGCAAGTAAAATTGAAGAAGTTCAGGTAAATATTATCCTTAGAATACCTAACGTACTCCTTCCTTTCATAATATCTTACATGTTTTATTTCATAAGAATAGATTTTCACTTTGCAATCACTTTCATGTTCCTTTTGTTTTGCAAATTATGCTCATTATAATTCCCCATTGCCTTTACTATAAGATACATTTGTAGTCCTCTATTTTCATTACCTCCCCCCCCCCCCCACATCTACTTTTGCTCTTGAACCCATGTAGTGGATCTTTTTGTTTGTTTGTTTGTTTTTTCATTGTTTTGATTTCAGGTACTGGAAACTTTGCTCTAAATTCCAGAAGTGGAATGGGCTTCCTCACAAGGTAGTGGGTTTCTCTCTACCCTACCTCACCCCAGAGGTTTTCAAGCAAAAGCTCTAGGATCACTAGTCAGATAAGTTATAACAGAGATTCCTTTCATAAATGAGTTGGATAAAATGTCCATTGTGATTCTTCCAAACAGAAATTAGATAATTCTGTGACTCTTTGAATAAACCTTTTACCCTTGAACTTTCAGTAATGTCCTATCCAGTAATCACCTTTTTTTTGGGGGGGGGGCATTAAAGCACTTTTAATGGGTCAAAACTCCCACCCAACTCCCTCAGTAGAGGGACTTTAGTTTGTCTGATCAAGATCAACGTGAACCAAGAATATGATATGGTATGATATGGTTCTTAAACAAAAACAAGATAACACAAATATAAACTAAAACTATAACTTTAAACTAATTCAGTCCAGCATTCAAAAAGCTTCACTCCAAGCTAACCTTCCAGAATTACCATGTTATTTTCCTTCACTTTAACCAAATTGTACTGATGTTGCCTTCATTTCTTATTCTACCATTTCTGTGTCATGTCTTTGTTCTGTATTTAACAAATATCTGAAATTGTCTTTCCCCCATATTTCTTCCTTTTATCAGTCACTGTGGCAAAAGAATATATCTATACAACAGGTCCCTCTCTTACAAATTAGATTACGGTATCTCCCTATTGTGGCTCTTTATAGTCCAGGGCCAACTGTTTTGTTTGACATTAAAAATTCTTTACAACTTGACTCTAAACTATGTGGAAAGCCTTATTCTACATTTTTCTCCAATTTGTAAATATCATTCCCTTTAAACTTTCCTTTAATATTTTCCTTACAGTCTCTTGTCTTTGTGCTTTTGTACTTGCTACTCCCCGTACCTGAAATATACTTCCTAATCTTTTGCTTAGAATTTAATTTCCTTGAAAGCTCACGTTAAATTTGGCCTTTGACATGAAGTCATTACTGATTCTGCCCACATATTACAGGATAACTTTGTGTTTATTTTTATATCTTTTGTACAATTACATGTATATATGTTGATACATTGATTTAAAAAAAAAACCTTCTTTTTCATAAAGGCCAAATTAATGTGTCATCTGTAATCAGAGTTTCAGAACTGGAAGAAGTATCAAAAGCTATCTATTCCAACTGATGTCTAAGGAGAGATCTTTACTACAATATTCTAACAAATATCATCCATGAAAATGTTGGCATTGAACTTGATAAGTTATCATACATGGATGTTTACAAAACTTAATTTTAGAGGTTGGCAAGGAAGGAAACTCCACATTTTCCTTCTATAAAACTTCCTTAATACAAATGACTCATCACATCAAAGAAACTCGGAACAAATATAAAATATACATAGTTATTCCCAAATCTTCCCCATTCTAGGAATCCTTTCCATACTATGCTTGTAAGATAAGTCTTTACAACTTTCTTGTGATGAAATCTCTCTCTGCTTTGTATGATATCTCATTGCATTGTGGGATAATTATGTACTGCCTTCACTTCAGTATGGTCCATGCTTCCTTACAATTTCCATAAATTCCTAATAACTGTACTCTGAAAAACACAAAATAAATTACTCTTCTTAAATGTCCTAAAATAGGATCAAAAGTTAATTTAGAATCATAAGGGACCTGAGAAGTCATTGAATCAACCCATTTTCATCTATAGATGAAAAATTGAGACCCAGAGAGTTTAAGTGATTTGTTCAAAGTTCACATAAATAGTAAGTGTCAGAGCTTAGATTTAAATTCATGCTATCTGATGCTGAACTCAATACTCTTTCCACTGTACCATGTTGTCTTGAATATTTGAATAGTATTGTGTTTTTCATATTAATCCTGTGGTATTCAGGGGAGACAAGCTTCTCTGCTATAAAAATGTGCTGAGTTTTGCAGGGTTCCTTGTACACATTTGGTGGGAAAATAGCAAGAATATTATTTGTCCAGGCATTTAAAAATCCTTTACTCCCTTAAATTATTCCTTCTTTGTCATGGGTCTATTTAATAAAACCAGAGCTAGAAAGGATCCCAGAGGTTATTTAATTGAAGCCCTTCAATCTACAGATTAAAAAAAAAAAACAAAAACAAAAACAAAAACAAAAAAACTAAAGTCCAGTGAACTTAAATGATGCCACAGATAATAAAGTTTAAAAAAAGAGAGAGAGAGAGAGATTTGAACCTGACAATAAGATCAGTGTTATTTTTCTCCCTGTTATCATGTTGGTATGCCAATCTGACTATCTTCCTCCAAATGATTTCTAATTTCTCAATGTTCCTCTTTAGTTGTTTTGCTCCAAAAGGATATAAAAGTGAAAATGAAATGGACTCAAACCAGAGCATTGGTATGACTATCACCTTCCTTGAATCAGAGGCACTACTTTTTTTTAATGTAGCCTCAGATAATTTTAGGTTTATTCTTAGCATGTATATTAATTCTTTCATAAACATTTGAGATTAAGATCAATAAAAGTCTATAATTTTACTTACTTTCAAGTTAAATATTGCCCATTCTGTACTTACATAACTGATTTTTTTAGCCAAAATGGATAACTTTATATTTATCCCTGTTAAATCTTCTATCATTCAAACTTATCAGATAGATCTTTTTGTGTCTGCATTCTGTTACCTAAGTAATCCCTCCCAAATATATATCACTTGAACATGCAAATTGTGTGTATATATATATGTGTGTGTATATGTATGTATGTGTGTATACATAAATTTAATTCTATACTATTTGCTCCTGTTCTGTTTTCAGTTGAATAACTTACCATTGCTGATCCAAGAGACTTTGTCAAGAAAATTTTAAAGGAAATTCAAACATCAAACATAGCATTAGAGTCAATGCTTTGAAATGCCCCTCCCAAGTCTAAGGTTTAATTGTTCTATGGTAAAATCAAAGACATTACTGGGAATTTTTAGCGATCAGAGCAAGAAGCATGAAATGTACTCTTAAATAAACTTTGTAATTTTTCAATGTGGAGAAATACAAGAAATTTTTGAGACAATTTTTATGGTAGAAGAGGGGAGAGGTAGATATAGTTATTCTAGTGGGAATGACTCCTATGATGCTGAAAGTATATGTGCAGTATTTTTTGCCCTTTCCATTATACTTCCCTGAGGCAAAGGAGTATTTTTTTTCATTCTAGTTATGTCTCTGATAATACTCATCCAAATACTTGCATGCATCTAATCATATTCTTCAAAATATGACACCTGTACCATTAATGAGTATGACCTTTAATCTGTCATCCATATTTATTTTAGCATTTAACTTTTTCTTGGGACTCTATTCACATTTTATATATGTTCTTTACTATCAACTTTCTTCTTTGTCATCTCTTATCTATATAGATATAGATATGCATGTGTATGTATATATAAGTATATTCATTACTTCTTTAAATGGTCCAGGAAGTAAAGAAGAATAGAGTGTTGACTATCATTATCTTTTTTCCCATTGGGAATGCCAAAAAACCCTGAAGTTTTATCTCTGTTTCTAGACTGAGTCTTTCAATTCATTCTAACTTGACTAAAAGTTTAATCATTTCACCACTGGCTCAAAAAGTGATAAAGGCTCTTTTTTGGCTACAAATAAAGGTCAGAACCTTCCATAATTGTTTCAGAGCTTCCTGGTTAGCTTTACCTCATTTTTTTTCCTTGAAAGTATTTAAAAGTCCAAAATAATCTAGAATATGGATTATTCCATAAACATTCCTTGTAACTTCATTCTCTTGAGATTTTGCTAATGTTTCTCTTTCTCCTTGAGCACCAAATATTTACTAATCCAAAGCCTACTCACCTTCAATGGTCCAGGTAAAAGTTTTTCTTTAATGAAATTTTCACTGGTCTCCTCAATTAAAAGTGATCCAATTTTATTCTAATATCCTGGGACATCTTCACAGAACCAGCAAATTCTTTAGTCTCAAATTAATTCTTGTGACCACAAGTAGCACAATTTACTTCTCTGGTTTCCAACTTTCTTATTCACATAATAGTCATATAGAACTTGCAAAATCCCACTGACTTATCTGTAAAGGTCCTTAGATTTCATACTTGATCTACAATGAATATTCTCACTGATAACAACATTAATTTTACTTTACTAAAAAATAGAGAATTCAAAAACCTATGATGCAATATTGGATCTAATAATATTGCAGGCAGCAGATAGATATCATATATTTCTCTTTCTCCCTATAGGAAGATGTGTTCTATGTACCTTGTAGCAGCAATTGTAGATAAATGGACTATTTTTTTTTTAAGAAGAATATTCATTCTTGTCTTCTATAGCTCATTGTATCAGACTTTAAAATTTAGAAAACACTTTCATGGATTTTCTCATTTGATACACTGAAGAACTAAAGTCAAAGGAATATGTAACACAAAAACAACTAGCAGCCTTTGTTTTATATACCAAATCTCTGGGAAGTTAGTCTAAAATTATGCTACCAATACCCAGTTATTATTTTTTAAAAACTTTTATTGAGCTTTTAGTACATTAAAACTCATATCTCTTTTTAATATATAAAATCTTACTTTACTATGCCTGATCCATTCTTTGTTTTTGCATTTGAATTTTGAAAAAAAGCAAAACATTTTTAGTTTTATATTTTTTACTATAGAAATCCATGAATATATTTTTGGATGCTGATTTATGGTTTCTTCAAATATATTAACTAATCTTTCTAGTTTTATGTCACTTGAAGATTTTATAAGTATTCTCTCCATGCCTTTAACCATGACACTGACAAAAATATCCCATGTTATATATAGGGTATATATATGAGGAGTACATTTGGAATTTTAAAATTATTATTTTTATGTATTATTAGACTAATTCCAGAAATATCTAATTTCACTGTCATATAACTATGTCTCCCCTTGTTGCCACAAGAATAATATTAAACCTCTATCAAATGTTTTACTGAAATTAGTGGAATATTTTTTGATTGAAAAGGAAATGGATTTAGTCCAGCATATCTATCTGAGACATAGAGAAGTGTATTCTTCTTTACTTCCTGGAGCATTGAAAGACGTAATGAACATGCTTATATATATACATATATACAATTATGTGTGTGTGTGTGTGTGTGTGTGTGTGTGTGTGTGTGTGTATATAAATTGGGAAAAATATAAATTCTACTGCATAGTGACTACTACTTCCCTTTTCAAATGTTCATAAATAGTGTCTTTAAAGATATAGTCCAACAGAGGAGAAAACAAATTAATTAGTCCAATTTTAGAAAAAGAAATTGAACAAGCTATTAATCAACTCCCTAAGAAAAATCTTCAGGGCCTGATGGATTTACATGTGAATTTGTACATTGTACATTCATGTACATATTCATGTTGTTAGCATAATTGATTGTAACTAAACTCACAAAATCATTTGATTATCTCATAGATGCAGAAAAAGCATTTGACAAAATCCAGCACATATTCTTATTAAAAACGCTACACAGTATAGCAATAAATTTAGTTATCCTTAAAATAATCAATAGCATCAATTTAAAGCCATCTAAGTGTGAGATGTAGTGGGTATAAACTACAACCATTCCCAGTAAGTTCAAGGGTGAAATAAATTCACCTACTATCACCGTTACCATTCAATATTGTATTAGAAATGTTAGCTTTGGCAAGAAGAGAAGAAAAAAAGATTAAAGGAATTAGAGTAGGAAGTGAGGAAACCAAATTACCACTTTTTGCTAATGATATGATGGTACATTTAGAGAATCTTACAGAAACAACTAAAAACCTACTGGAAAAAATTTTAACTTTAACAAAGGTATAAGATATGAAATGAATCCCATATAAATCTTTAGCATTTTTATATGTTATCAGCAAAGTCCAGCAGCTAGAGATAGAAAGAGAAATTCCATTTAAAAAGTTGTGAACTGATGCAACCATTCTCAAGAGCAATTTGGAACTATGCCCACATGTGCAAAAATGTGGCAGCCCTTTTCGTAGTGTCTAGAAACTTGAAACTGAGTGGATGCCCATCAGTTGGAGAATTGTTGAATAAGTTATGGTATATGAATATCATGGAAATATTATTGATCTATAAGAAAATGTCAGCAGAATGATTTCAGAGATGCCTGGAAGGACTTATATGAACTGATACTAAGTAAAATGAGCAAAACTAGGAGATCATTATACATGACAATAGCAAGATTATACAATTATCAATTCTGGTAGACATGATTCTCATCAGCAATGAAATGATCCAGTCTACTTCCAATGATCTTGTGATGAATAAAGCCATCTGCACCCAAAGAGAGGACAGTGGTAACTGACTGTGGACCAACCACAACATAGTATTTTCACTCTTGTTGTTTGCTTGCATTTTCTTTTCTTTCTCATTTTTTTCTTTCTTTTTTTAATTATAATAGCTTTTTATTTACAAAACATATGTATGGGTAATTTTTCAACATTGACCCTTGCAAAACCTGTTCCAACTTTTCCCCTCCTTCTCTCCACCCCCTGCCCTAGATAGTAAGTAATCCAATGCATGTTAAATATGTTAAAGTATATGTTAAATCCAATATATGTATACAAATTTTACAGATATCCTGCTGCACAAATCAAATCTAGAAAAAAAGAAAAAACCTGAGAAGGAAAACATAAGTGCAAGCAAACAATAACAGAAAGAGTGAAAATGCTATATTGTTGTCTACACTCAGCTCCCACTATTCTCTCTTTGAGTGTAGATGTCTCTCTTCATCACTGAACAACTAGAACTAATTTGAATCATATCATTATTGAAGAGGGCCATGTCCCTCAGAGTTGATCATTGTATAATCTTGTTGTTGCCTTGTATAATGATCTCTTGGTTCTACTTATTTTATTTAGCATCAATTTATGTAAGTCTCTCTTGTTGGTCATTTTTTACAGAACAATAATATTCCATAACATTCATATACTACAATTTATTCAGCCATTCTCCAATTGATGAGCATTGATTCAATTTTCAGTTTCTAGCCACTATGAAAAGGGCTGCTACAAACATTTTTTGCACATATGGGTCCCTTTCCCTTCTTTAAGATATATTTGGGATATATTTCCAGTAGTGACATTGCTAAGTCACAGAGTATGCACAATTTGATAACTTTTGAGCATAGTTCCAAATTGCTTCTCAGAATGGTTGGATTCATTCACAATTCTGCCAACAATGCATGTGTGTCCCGGTTTTCCCATATCTCTTCCAACATTTATCATTATCTTAGCCAATCTGAGGTGTGTAGTGCTATCTCAGAGTTGTCTTAATTTGCATTTTTTTTTATTTTTGATTTGATTTTTCTTGTGCACTATGATATTTGTGGAAATATGTATAGAAGAATTGCACATATTTAACATATATTGAATCACTTGTTGTTGAGGGGAGCAGGTAGGAGTAAGGGAGGGGAAAAATTAGAATACAAATTTTGTAAAGGTGAATGTTGAAAATCATCCAATTTATATAACATGAAAATAAAAAGTTTTAATTTAAAAAAGTGTAGAATCTTTATACATATCAAAGTCAAAGTCACTCTTAGATTGTATCCTATATAATTTAATCATATTTTTTAAAGAAAAGGATGTTTATTCATCCCACCTTATTCTAAGATTTATTTTCCAGCTATTAACAGTATATTAGAATTTATATCCATTAATTATTTTACTATCTTGGAATATAGTGTATCTGAGTGGTGATTTTTTATTTGCATTTGATCTTGAATTATGGTCATTTGTATACATCTTAAATCCCTTGATAAATTTTACGCTCTTTGTAGGCAAAACAAATCTCTTAATAAATTTTAATCCTCCATATAGCTAACCATCACTTTGCCCACAGATCAATAAATGTTTGTTCAACAAACACAGCTAACTGTAATGGGCTGAGGCTTGAGTTGATGCACTGAGGTCCCAAGCACGTGAGGCTAAATAGCAATTGAACCATACTCTATTAATATATATGCTTGGAGAAAGAATGGCCCCCACTATGTGCTTGTGTAATACCTCCCATGCTGATGGGTTTGTGCATAATAAGACCCTTCAGCCCAGAAACCCGCTATCAACCCCCACTTCCCTTTGGTGCTTTTCATCTCCCTTCCTGAGAAGTCAGGGGGGTTGTGATCACCTCCTTTTTGGTGCTTTCACCTCCTTTCCTGAGAAGTCAGGGAGGGTGTGATCACCTCCCCTTGGGGGCTCTGACCTCCCTGAGGAGTCAGGGATGGCATGATCACCTGTGTTCTAAAACAAAAGAAAGTGGGAGATGTAATGGACTGAGGCTTGAGTTGATGCACTGAAGTCCCAAGCACGTGAGGCTAAATAGTAATTGGACCATACTCTATTAATATATATGCTTGGAGAAAGAATGGCCCCCACCTACTCTTAGTGCAAGTCCTGATGTGTTGTATAGGAAATGACGTTTTTGGTGAGTGGAGACAAGGGAGTGGAAAAGGAAGCAGAAGGAGAGACTGCTGGCTGGCGTCTTGTCACAACTGCTCACATTGCTATCGCAGAGGCCCTTCATCTCCCATCACCCTCTGCTAGCTGGCTTCCTGTCGCAGCTGCCCATATTGCTATTGCAATCCTTTTTCACCTCTACTGAGAATAAAGATTGAAGATTTTTCCCTTAACCTGAATTTCTGACTCCAGCTGATTTTAAATACGCGGTCATCATAGCTAATAAGTTTAAATTCTTTTCAAGTTGCATAAAAATCATGTTGTCTTCAAATATGAGACTCCTATATGGTTAACAGAAAAACTACATAAAGAGATATAAAATGAGAGGAAATATGGCATGAGATAGAAATTCCTCCTACTGTGACATCGGTAAAATGGAGGATAGAATAATAAAAGTCAGGTGTGAGTAGAAGTTACATTATTAACATCCCCCATTCCTGTAGCTCCATTGCAGGCACTGACATTGGGGACATATCAATCTATTCCATTAGATTGTGAACTGTTGGAATCCTTACTAACTGCTAAGTAGTTAGAGTTGATCTAATCTTACAAGAAGATGTTTTGGGCAGAACCTGAAACAAGGTACTAAGTAGAACTACCCATAATCCCTCTCTCTGGAAGGAGCATAAATAGGCCAATGGGCCAGTCGGAGAGTTCTTGAAAGGAAGACGCTACAAGTCGAGATTTCACCGGAATGACATGAAGACTGGAGCTGGCTGGAGGCTGAAGAAAGCAGAGGCAGAGGCTGAAGGACCAGACCTTTGGATTTAAAGACATTTGGAGAGAGCTCTTGGAACCAAGCAGAGAGATAGGCCTCTAAGCTAACCGGGCTATATTGGACATAATAAAAGGTCTGAACTTTTATCACCTGGCTGAGTTTTGAGAAGAAAAAGCTCACCACATTTTGGCGCCCTGAACGTGGGACAAACAGACCCCTCAGTGGATTTCAGTGGAAAAGCTCCGATCCTGATTCAAGTGGAAAAGCCTCTGATCCTGATCCAGTGGAAAAGACTCTTCAACCCAGAAATTAGAGTGAGTACAACAAAGAAATTTTGTTAGAAGAGTTAAAGTAGAATTTCATCTAAGATGTGACAGATATTTAGAAAACAGTCTGTTTCTGTTCAAGGAAAATGTTTAGAGAGCATTGTCAAAATTATGGAAAGCCAAGGTTTAATTATAAGTTTACAGCAAATCACTGAACTTTTACAAACTGTAAAGGACATATGTCCTTGTTTCTCTCTTGATAAGGAATTAAATCTAAATGAATGGAAATTGGTTGGAGAGGATCTTTGTCAATTCTATGATAAAAATGGGCCTAACTCAATAATTAATACATATAATGTAATACAATTGGCTATAAGAAGTTATTTAAGTGATAGAATGATGAAAAGGAAAGTACAGGAGGAAGTGCCAACTTTACTAGGTGAAAAGGAGGATGAATCAGATGAGAATGGAGTTAATTACAATTAGATATATCTGATTTTATAAATGCATATCCTGTGATTGAAGAGCTCAACTCAGGTCAAAAAGAGAGAAAATACACTCCTTTTAATTTGGAAAAAATTAAAGATTTGAAAAAGGGTTGCACTCTTTATGGGGCTACATCATCTTATGTGAAGATGTTACTAGATAATTTGTCTTATGAAATCCTAACCCCGAATGACTGGAAATCCATAACAAAAACTTGTCTAGAACCGGGACAAAATTTATTGTGGCTTTCGGAGTTTCATGAGTTATGTAGGATTCAAGCCCAATGCAATAGGCAAACAGGAGCTATTGTACAAGTTGCTTTTGACCAACTAACTGGAGAAGGTCAGTATGCAGAGAGTTCAGAACAGATTTATTATCCCATAACAGTGTATGAGCAAATTTCTAAGGCTGCAATAAAAGCTTGGAATTCTCTCCCTGGACAGAAAGATGGAAATAATGCTTTCACAAAATAGAGCAAGGTCCCAATGAACCTTTTGCAGATTTTGTGGGACGTTTACAAACAGCTGTAATAAGAACCATTGGAGACAATGCAGCAACAGAAATAATGACTAAACATTTGGCTAAGGAAAATGCCAATGAGGTTTGCAAAAGAATTATATGGGGGCTAGACAAAGATGCTCCTTTAGAAGAAATCATAAGACGCTGTGCCACAGTGGGCACAAATGCTTATTATGCCCAGACTATGATGAACATGGAAAGACAAGGTCCTTCTTGGCAGAGGAATTCTAGAGAAACTCGTCGATGTTTTCAGTGTGGAAAAATTGGACATTTGAGAGCTCATTGTAGATATGGAGATAGAGTGAGAAGACAGGGTGAGAGAAAACCCAAAACCCCATGTCCAAAATGTAACCAAGGCTTTCACTGGGCCTCTAAATGTATATTGACCCAGAGGAATGAGAGGCAGGGCCCAGCTCTAAAGTATCAATCAAAGGATAGGTGGGGCATGATAGCAGCTGAGGTTACACCCAGAGAGACTTTAGAAATTCAGAACTCTGATGTCATCAACCAACAGAAAAGCAATCAGGATTACAGTTGGGAAGAATACAGGCCTTTTAAGACAACAAGACAATATCCAATGCAAACAGCTCCAATGTAATTACCAGATGATGAGGAGAAATCCCAAAAGTGGTAAACAGAAGAGAATTAGATAGGTTAACTGCTTGGGGAAGAGGATCTGCTTATATTTCCACAGGTGGAAAAGGAATCAGATGGCTAACAATGAGACTGTCAAAAGAACTTTAAAATCTTCAGCTTTCAGTTCCTGAAAAACCAGCAAGAATCACTGGATTCCCTGAGATGAAAAATTGTTGATGAGACTTTTTGCAGTACTTCAGAGCTTACAGGAATTATTAGATTCCTGGCGCATGAACTAATGGACAATGGATTCCTTATGGACTATTTCTAGGACTTATGGACATTTGTAAATTTTCAGGTCGATTTATGTTGTTACATTACTACTAGCCTGTGTTATATTACTATGTGCTTATGTATTTTAAGCAATTGCAAGAATCATTGGATTTCTTGAGATGAAAGATTGTTGATGAGACTTTTGCAGTAGTTAAATTTTCATGTTGATTCATGTTATTTGTTACATTACCACTAGCCTGTGTTATATTGCTGTGTGCTTTTGTAAATTATGTATAATGCCTCCAATATTGATGGATTTATGTATACCATGTATATCTGTTACAAAGTTCTGGCCATATTGATGGATTTATGTGTACCCCCTCAGGAACCCCCTATGTTTTAAAACAAAAGAAAGGGGGAGATGTAATGGACTGAGGCTTGAGTTGATGCACTGAAGTCCCAAGCACGTGAGGCTAAATAGTAATTGGACCATACTCTATTAATATATATGCTTGGAGAAAGAATGGCCCCCACCTACTCTTAGTGCAAGTCCTGATGTGTTGTATAGGAAATGACATTTTTGGTGAGTGGAGACAAGGGAGTGGAAAAGGAAGCAGAAGGAGAGACTGCTGGCTGGCGTCTTGTCACAACTGCTCACATTGCTATCGCAGAGGCCCTTCATCTCCAATCACCCTCTGCTAGCTGGCTTCCTGTCGCAGCTGCCCATATTGCTATCGCAATCCTTTTTCACCTCTACTGAGAATAAAGATTGAAGATTTTTCCCTTAACCTGAATTTCTGACTCCAGCTGATTTTAAATACGCGGTCATCACAGCTAATAAGTTTAAATTCTTTTCAAGTTGCATAAAAATCATGTTGTCTTCAAATATGAGACTCCTATATGGTTAACAGAAAAACTACATAAAGAGATATAAAATGAGAGGAAATATGGCATGAGATAGAAATTCCTCCTACTGTGACATCGGTAAAATGGAGGATAGAATAATAAAAGTCAGGTGTGAGTAGAAGTTACATTATTAACATCCCCCATTCCTGTAGCTCCATTGCAGGCACTGACATTGGGGACATATCAATCTATTCCATTAGATTGTGAACTACTTGAGAGGAGAGGTTAGGGAGGGAGGAGAGCAAACCAAGATGGCTAAGAGAAGCCAGAAAGTTTCCTGAGCTCTGCCTAATTTCCCTCAGAAAAAAAAAAAAATGTTAAACCAAGCATCTAAAAAGATTCTGGAATGACAGAATCCACAAAAAGTTAAAGTGAAAATATTTTTCAGTTTAATATATCTTAGAAAGAAAGCAGTGCCAGGATGGTGGAGTAAAGGCAGGAATTTGCCCAACCTCTCCTCCAAACTGCTTCAAATTTCTTGAAATAATGACTCTAATTGAATTTTAGTGCATCAGAACACCCAAAAAAATGGAGTAGAACATTTTCCAGCCAAGGCAACTTAGAAGCCCAGTAGAAAAGATGTGACACCAGGGTGGGAGTCACAGGGCAAGGCACACAGATACAGCTCTGAACCTAGACTCAGCCCAACCTGGTCTTACTGGTCAATCAATGGCAGTACTAATGGCTTCCAGACCTCTTAGCCCAGAAACTCCAAAGAGGATCTGGAAGAGGAAGAAAACATCTGTAGAACCAGAGTGGAACCCCAGTGTCCAAACCTAAAGCAGACATTGCCAGGTCCCAGCATCAACAAAGCAGGACCTCTAAATCAATAATAGTTCATTAGCCTTTTGGACTTCTGAGTGCAAGGACATCAAGGAGGGCTTGGAAGGTCACTGGAGAATGTAGCAATGCATAGGGAGTCTGGTATGCAGTATGAGAGCTACCCAGCCAGCACATTAGATCTAATAGCTATAGTGAGTCAGGGGCTTACCTAACAGATCCAGGGCAGAAAAGTGTTTGTAATCAGAATCCTAAAAGGATTTCTGAAAGCATCTGCACAAAATCCCTGACCCATGGTGCAATGCATCCTTCATCTTAGAAACAGAGCTATATTTTAACAAAGAGTTTAAAACTGAGTAGTAGTTTAGGAAATTGAGTAGAAAATAACAAAAAAAAAAAGTTTCTAACCATTGAAAGTTATTATGGTGACAAGGAGGATCAAAACACATACTCAGAAGATGATAACAAAGTCAAAGCTCCCACGTCCAAAGCCTCCAAGAGAAATAAAAATTGAGATCAGATCATGAAAGAGCTCAAAAGGGACTTCAAAAATCAAGTAAGAGAGAGGAAAAATTAGGGAAATAAGTGAGAGAGGTGCAAAAGGAAATATAAAAAAAACTAATGAGAAGAAGAATGCCTTAAAAAGCAAAAATGGCCACTGGGAAAGTATGTACAAAAGCTCAATGAAGAAAATCATTCATTAAAAATAGAATTAATCACATGGAAGTTAATGACTTTCTGAAAAAATCAAGATACAAAAGGCAAATTTATAAAATGAAAAAAAAAAAAAAACCCAGAAAAAATGTGAAATATCTCAGTGAAAAAACAACTGATCTGGAAATCCAGGAGAGAAAATTTTTTAAATACTGGTCTACCTGAAAATTATGACCAAAAAAAAAAAAGATTATGGGCATCATCTTTTAAGAAATTATCAAGGAAAACTGTCCTGATATTCTAGAAATAGAGGGTAAAATGGAAATTGAAAGAATCCAATGATCATCTCCTGAAAGATATTTCAAAATAAAAACTCCCAGAAATATTATAGGTAAATTCTAAATTTCCCAGGTCAAGGAGAAATCCAAAATGAAATAATTCAAGTATAGTGAAACCATAGTCAGGATAACACATGATTTAGCAAGTTTTATATTAAAGGACTGGAGGGCTTGGAATATAATATTCCAGAGTGCAATGGAGCTAGGATTGCAATCAAGAATCATCTACCCAGCAAAACTGAGTATAATCCTTCAGAGGAAAAGGTAGTTATTCAATGAAACAGAAGGTTTTGCAGCATTCATAAGGAAGAGACCAGAGCTGAATGGAAAATCTGATTTTTAACTACAGGACTATGGAGAAGCATAAGGAGATAATCAGAAAATAATAACATATGGGACTAAATAAGGTTTATGTGTTTACATTTTTACATGGGAGGATGATAATTCTAACTCTTTAGAAAATTCTCATTTAATGGCAGTTAGAAGGAGTATACATAAATAGAGGGCATGAGTGTGAATTGAATATGAAGGGATATCTTTTTTAAAAAATGATGAAATTAAGTTATGAGAGAGTGTAGAGTGTCAGAACACTGGAAAGGTATACTTGAAACAATGATACTTACAACAGGGTGTTTACTCAAAGTAATTGATGAGATAATGGTTCTCTAGTTCACACTTATACTTAATACTTAGTATGGTGATAGAATGGTTCTCTAGTTCACACATACATAGTGTGCTGTAATGATTTAATCATACAGAGGTATTTAAAGACTGAGAGGACTGGAAATGAAACATTCCATCTATGACCATCCTCCTGATGGCTCTTCTGCCTCCTGCATTCCTCCACTAAGATCAAGGCTGGTCCTGAGATCCTCCAGAGAGCTAGTCTGTACACTACAAGAGAGGAATGTACTCAGAGAAAGGGAAAAGTAGAAGTGAAATGGTGCAAATTATCACCATAAAAAAGGAGTCAAGGAAAAGCTTTCACAGTGGAGGAGAAGAAGGAGAGGAGAGGGTAAGTGAGTGAACATTCTTTCACAAAATGGCTCATTGGGAAATAACATACATAGTCCAAAGGAGTATAGAAATTTATCTTACCCTGAAGGAAAATAAGAAGAGAATAGGATATGAGAAGGGGGGAGGGAGAAAAAGAGAGGGTATATTGGGGAGGAAGTGGTCAGTAGCAAAGCACTTTTGAGGAAGGATGGGGGTAAGGAGGGAGAGAATAAATGGGGGCAAATACAGTTGGCAATAATAATTGTAAAAAGATGTTGAAGCAAATTTTTCTAATAGAATATTATTGTTCTCTGAAAAATAATGAGCAGAACACTCTCAGGAAAAAAAAAAAACTGGAAAAGCCTCCATGACAAAATGAAATATACTGAGTGCAAAGTAATAGCAACATTCTGGGATGTCTAGCTATAAATAATTTTGTCATTCTCAGTAGTACAATCATATGCACCTATCCTGAAGACTTATGATGAAAAATCCTATTTATACCCAGAGAAGGAACTGGTCAAATCTGAATATAGATCAAAGCATTGGCTATTATTTTTTTTCTATCTCTCTGTTAATTTTTTAACAATTTTTCTTGAGGGTTTTTATTTTTATTGGTTAGGGAGATCTATGTTTTCTTTCACAACTTGACTGTTACAGAAATGTTTGCTTAACTTTACATGTGGTTTCTTAATTTTGTGTGGGGATAAGGGAGAAAAACTAGAATTCAGAAATCTTAAAAACAAATGTAAAAATTGTTTTGAATATAACTGAGAGAAATATTAAATAAATTTTAAAAAAATAAAGATATCTTGGAAAGGCCTCAGAAAGAAAAAAAAAATAGAAGAAAATACAAAATGCTTCATGGGAAAAACAACCAATTTAGAAAATAGATTAAAAAGAGATAATTTAAGTATATTTGCAGTACCTAAAAAAATGATCCAAAAGGCATGGATTGGGGTAGCTAGGTGGCACAGTGGATAGAGTGCCAGCCTTGAAATTGAGAGGACTTGAGTTTAAATCTGGTCTCAGACAGTTAACACTTCTTAGCTGTGTGACCCTAGCTGTGTAATCCTAACTGTCTCAGAGAAAAAAGCATAAATTACATTTTTTCAAAAATGTTATCAAGGAAAAACTACCTTGATGTCCTAGAATTAGAGAGTAAAACACTCATTAAATGAATTCCCTAATCATCTCCTGAAAGAGACCCCAAAACAAAAACTCCAAGGAAGATTGTAGCTAAATTTCAGAATTATCAAGTTAAAAAGAAAGTACTATAAGCAGGAAGAAAGAAACAATTCAAATAGTAAGGAACCAGTTAGGATTACCCAGAATTTAGGAACTTCCACAATAAAAGATCACAGTGCCTGAAATATGATATTCCAGAAGGCAAAAGAGCTTGGACTACAATCAAGAATCAATTACCCAGCAAAAGTGAGCACACTCAAGGGAAAACATGAACATTCAATGAAATAGGGAGTTTCAATTATTTCTAATGAAAAGACCAAAACAAAACAAAAAAATCTGATCTTCAAATACAAGACTCAATAGAAGCATAAAAAGGTAAACAGGAAAGAAAACATGTTGCTTAAATGTTAAGCTGTTTATATCTTTACCTGAGAATATGATACTTCTAACTTTTGAGAACTGTATCCTTATTAATGCAGTTAGAATGGTTATACGCAGACACAGTGTGTGCATTTAAGTTGACTTTGATATGATAATATAAAAAAGAAATTAAGGGTTGGGGAAAAGGATTGTACTGGATGGGGAGGGAAGCAGACATAAAATGTGGTAAATTACATGAAGAAGCATAAAGACCTGATACTGTAGGAGGAAACAAGAGAAGGGAGATAAGCATTGCCTAAACCATAATCTCATCAGATTTAGCTCAAGAGGGAGTAACATACACTTAGTTGAGTAGAGAAATTTATCTTGTCCTATAGAAAAGAAGAAAGGAAAAAGTTCTTGATTGCCTTCTGGAACATGGTATTCCAGGCCCTCCAATCATTTATTATAAAAGCTGCCAGAGGTTACAAAGGGTTATCCTGACTGTTGCTCCTTGATATTTGCATTGTTTTTGTCTGGCAGTTTGTAGTATTATTTCCTTGAGATTATAGTTTTGCAGTTTCACAACAATGTCCCTTGGGGTTTTCTTTGTGGGATTTCTTTCCAAAGGCAATCAATAGATTCTTTCAATGAGTTTTCCCCCCTCTTTTTCTAGAAAATTGGGGCAATTTCCCTTAATGACTTCTTGTAGAATGATATCCAGGTTCTTTTTTGGGGGTCATGGCCTTCAAGTTGGCCAATAATTTTTATATTGTTTCTTCTGGATCTATTTTCCATCTAGGCTGTTTTGCCAATGAGGTATTTCACTTTTTTTTCCCCATTTTTTAATCTTTTTTAGTTTGTTTGACTGATTCTTGCTATCTCTCAAAGTCATTAACTTCGATTTGCCCTACTTTTTATTGTGTGATTTTCATCATTTATGTTTTGAATCTCTTATTTCACTTCCTTAATTCTACTTTTTCAGGAGTTATTTTCTTTCGACATTTTTTCCCCTTCCTTTTCCAAGCTGTTGACTCTTTCATGCATACCTCTCATTTCTTTTTCTCATTTTTTCTTCTTCCTCTTTTATTTGCTTTTTGAAGTCTTTTATGAGCATTTTCAAGAAGCCTGTTTGGGTTTGAGATCAATTCATATCACTCTTTGAGATTTCTTCCGTGGACATTCTGTTCTCCTCTGAGTTTGTGTTTTGGTCTGCCCTGTCACCATAGTCACTTTCCATGGTCAAAGTTCTTTTTCTTTTTCTTGCTCATTTTCTTTCCTTTTCTTCTGGTATTTCCTCTTTTTTTACTTTTAAGGTTGAACTTTGCTCTTGGGATTAAAAAGGAGGTGCTATCCCAAGCTTCCTGTGTAGCTCTGAGACTTGGCTTTGAGTGCAGAGTGCCTTTGTGTTTGTAAGGTCTGTTCAGCAAACAGCCTAGTTCCCATAATTTGCCTTCTGAGATGGGACTGGAAGCTACCCCACTGATTTGCTCCTCAACTGAACCTTGACTGAGTGTCTTATTTGATGATTTGCTGTTTCCTCTCACCTATTTTCCCAGAGTCTATCTGACCTAAGCTGAATATCCTTTTCACCCCAGTGAGACTGACCTTTCTTGAAGTTTTTTTTTTTTTTTCAGTTTATCTTGAGTTGGAGAGGAGTTTCATTCTGTCAGACCCTGTTCAGAGGTTTGGTTTCATCTAGCTTTGGAGGAAACTGAGAGAGTTCAAGTATCTTCCTGACTTTAGTCCACCATCTTGGCTCTCCTCTTTTTGAGTCTTGAATTATTTCTCCTTGTTAAATTTTTCAGACAAGTTGCCCACCTCACCCAAGGAGATGTTTCATATTTTCATCTATTTTTTCCTTCTTCTGATTTCCTTTTATCATTTCTTGATGTATCATGGAGTCATTAGCTTTTATTTGCCCAATTCTAAATTTAAGGTATTCTTTTATTTCACTAAGATTTTTGTATCTCTTTTCCCCATATTATCAATTCTTTTTTCATAATTTTCTTGGATAGCTCTGCTTTTATTTCCTCCCCCCATTTTCCCCCTCTACAACTCTGAATTAAAAAAAAATTGTTCTTTTTTTCCCTTTAGTTCTTTAGTTTTTTCACTGTAGTATCATGCATAGGGCTAAAGATTATAACTGTCTTTTCTTTGCTTCTATGATCACAATTACACATCTAAGTTTCTGGAATATGGTTGTACTCAGTATTCAGCTAAGACCATGTCTTCTGTCATTGTCATTCCTTTCTATACTGGATCTGTATTTAGATCTTTACCCAAAAACAAATGGTAGATAATGGAGTTATTTTAATAGAGCATTAAGTTGAATTCAAATTAATCACTGTGCTTATTCTAATGAATATTCCTTTTTAAAGTGCTTAATGCAATTTATCCATGCCTACTGATCATGTACAATCCTTATTCATGCCCTGCCATAAGCAAGCTTTCTACAAAAAAATCTACCCAATGTACTGTCCTAATTTCATGAAAATATTGTTGTGGGATGCTTCATCATATCTCATGGTCCTCATTTGACCCTTTTTTTCACCTGTTTCTTTGAACACATCCTTTATTTATATTTCCCCTCCTAATTCCTTGTTTATATTGTCAATCAGTTAGTTAATAATTATTTAATTTCTATTACATGCCAAACACTATTTTAAAAAAGACGTAAAACAAGTTAAAAGAAAGCCCCATCTCATTTATGTAGAAGGATGAGTTCAATTTTAGACATGTAGATATTTTAAGAAAATTATTTGAAAAAACTAAGGAAGAATAAAAGAAAAACAGAAAAGAAATATAAAACAAAACAAAGTAAAACAAAAGAGAACATAGTCATGTGTCTAGCAGAATATCAGGGAGGATTCAAAATATATAATAACAAATTACCAGATCAAGAAAATATATAGATATTAGTAGAAAATTTATATTCATGAATGACCATCTTCCTTGTAAATTGTCCTTTGGTTCTCTGCTGCTTAAATTATTTACTTTATTCTTTTTTTTTTCCTTTTTATTCCCTTCCACCACTCCCAAGCAAGCTACATTTACAAAAAGATATATTTATAAATACATTTATAGATATATACATACTTACACATACTCATACCCATACCCACCCCACATACACATATATGTCTTTCCTATTGTTGCTTTAATTAATTGTTTAATTAATTTGGGTTCATAACTTTCCTTTACTTAATCTCCTTACCCACCCTTTGCTTCTCAATCTGGCCATCTGTCCCACTTTATTTCTTTATAGGTTTTTGTGGGTGCTGTACCCCTCATGTTATATATGTAGTGTTATCTATTGAACCCATTCCAGATGTGATTAGTTTTTTTCAGAACTACAAACCCTCCTCCTCCCCCCTCCAATGCCTCTGAGTATATTCTTCCTCTGCACTTCATTTGTATAACATGATTGTTATTTTTACCTTAACTCCACCAATCTTTCGGGAACTACCTATTGTTGATATGAATCTTATATACGTACATGAATTTATGTGTGTACACACACACACACACACACACACACACACACACACACACATAAACAAATATGGAAAATTTTCTGTTAAATTTAGGTTTAATAGAAAGTCCTGAAAATTTATAAGCTCATTGAATGTCCATTTTTTTAAATCAGGATTATATATAATTTTTCTGGATATGATATTTTTGGTTATAAGCCTAGTTCTTTTGATTGCCAGTAGATATTATTCCAGGAACTGCATTCTTTTATTGTATCTGTTGATAAGTCTTGTGCAATTCTAATTGTAGCTCCCACATATCAATTTTTTTTTCTTGTTTGTTGCAAAATTTTCTCTTTGATCTGTGAGTGTCAAAATTTAGCAATAATATTCCTGTGTGTTTTTCAAGCAGGATCTCTTTAAGGTAGTGATCAGTGAATTTTTTCTATGTCTAATTTCCTCTCATCTTCTATCACTCCAGGACAATGTTTTTGGATTATTTCCTGCATTATTTTGTCAAGGTTCTTTTTTTGGTCAGAACTTTTTGGCAGTCCAATTATTCTTATGTTTTCTCTTCTTGATCTATTATCCAGATTTGGCATTTTTCTTATAAGATGTTTCACATTCTGTTCTTTATTTTCTCATTCTTTAAAATGCTTTAAATTTCTTAGTCTTTCATACCTTCACTGGCTTCACCTTGCTCAATTCTAATTTTCAAAGCATTATTTTCATATTTGATACTCTATACCTCTCTTTCTAGTTAATTAAGTTTTGTATAATATTCTTGGTTTTTTTAGATGGGTTTAATTTTTTTCTTTAATTTTTCCTCAACTTTGCTCATTTGATTTTTAAATTCTTTTTTGAGCTCCTCTATAAATTCTCTCTGGGCAGGGAGCCATTTCACATTACTCTCTGAAATAGAAACTTTATTTTATTAAAATGTCTTCCTCTGAAGATGAAGATCAGTCTTTCCTATTTCCATAATATGTTTCAATGGTGGGGTTCTTCTTTGCTGATTTATTTTATTTTAATAAAAGGTATTATTATAAGCACTTTTAATTATCAGGTAGGAGGATGGTGCCTCGAGCTTCTCTTCAGTTCTGCACTCTGACCAGGAACCCCAAAGAAAGAGTGCCAACATCTTGCAAGTAACCACAGCCTGCTGCTTCTGCACTCACCTGATGCTGGTTCTTTCTGGCCCAGGGGTGCAACCCAGCAGCACAGCTGGGCCAGGCATTCCTAATCAGTCAGTCTTTCCTGATCCAAATCCTGACTCCCCAAACAGTCTGTAAGATTAATGTTTCTGTGGTTCCTGCTGAGGTTTCAGCCACACCCAGCTAGCCAGGAAGGTACCCATTTGATGTCTCTATGGAGTTAACCCAGAGATGTTTGCATTCAAACCCCAGCTCAGAGCCTTACCCAAATCTTGATTTTTCATTAATCTATGTTCTTCCTGAAATGCAAATTTGTTTTATTTGTGGGAGAAATTGGGACAGATTGAAATTTACTGAAATACTCTATCAATTTCCCAGAATCCTCCTGGTCATGTAGATTTTAAGATATGTACAAGACATTTAATTTGAGATTTCTGAAAGGCATTTGGAGATGTAAGATTGGTTACCAAAGATAGGTTAGGGCAGGAGAGGAAGATTTGAAAATCATCAACAGAGAGAGGATACTTACATTCATAGTACAGAAGAAGAAGGGAAGAACTAGTAAAGGAACCTGTGGTATACCTATGCTTAAAGAGTATAAGGATCCAGAAAAAGGATAAAGTGGAAGGAAAGCAGGATAACAAAGTGTCTAAAAAACCTAGAGTGAAAGAAGTATCAAGGAAAAGGAGTAATCAACAGTGTCAAAGGCTGTAGAGATGTTAAGAAGAATTGAAAAAAGGTCACAATTAAAAAACATTGGCTATATTAAAGAGAGCTAGGTTGGTGCCACGATGAGGTTGGAAGCTAAATTGTAAGACGTTTAGAAGCAAGAAAAAAGCAAGTGGAGACATCTATTATAGATTTCCTATTGAAAGATTTTTGCCACAAAGGAAAATGAAGATATGAAGTAATCATAGGGATGGAAGGATCAAGGAGAGATTTTCAGAATGAAAGTGCCATTAGCTTTTTAGGCAATAAAGAATTACTGTTTAGATAAGGAGAAACAGAAAATAGGTGATAGAGTGTGTTTGAAAGAAGGGGCAATTTTTGAAATAGTTGGGATGAAATGAGATATTTGAACAAGTAGAAGGACTAGCCATAATTAGGAATCAGTCCAACTCACCATATCAAATTAGGATGAAGAAGGATATAATAGCAAGGCATATGAGTGACATGAGAAATATAAAGGAGCTCATGTTAAATAATCTCATCTTTTTTTTTTCTTTTTCCCATAAAATGAGGCAGTATTCCAGTTGAAAGAATGAGGAAAGCATACAGACTACTCATTACCTACCACAAACTTCTCCACTGCTTAATGATTAATAAACATGTAAAATTTTTGAAAATTATATAGTTTCATGACTCAAAGTCATATGCTATAACTAGCAGGGAGAATCAGTATTAGATTCCCAGAAGCATAACCATTAGGTTAAAACCTAAAGAGTAGATCTGCAACCAAGATAGAGATAGTAAATATTCTTGTCATTCTTATCTCCATAACTCAATTAGGAGGGTATTTCAAGGTGCATTAGAGTCAATGGTTCTCAAACTTTTGTTTTCAGTATCTTTATCCTATTAAAAATTATTAAGGATCTCTCCAAAGTGTTTTTGTTTATCTGGATTATATTTATAGACATTTACCATATTGGAAATAAAAAATATTTTTGAATTTGTAGAACCTCTAAAAAGGGTTTCAGAGATCTCCAGGATTCTCTAGACCATACTTTGAGAACCACTGCATTAGACCCTTGTAATCTCGAATTATTCAACATGGAAACAGAAGTGCCTTTGCTATGAGAGTTGTCTCTATCTATCTGTGACTTTTATCATAAGTTTTAAATTCTACCATGACAGAAGCACATGTATTGACCATCTTGCTTTTTTAATATATATATATGTGTATGTATGTGTGTGTGTGTGTGTGTGTGTGTGTGTGTATAAAAGCACACATTGCTTTATGAATCATGTCAAGAGAGAAACATCATAGCAAAAAGGAAAAGTCATGGAACAGATAAAAAAAAAAAAAACAGAAAAAAGAAGTGAACATAGCATGTGTTGATTTACATTCAGTCTTCTTAGTTCTTTTTCTGGTTGCATTTGTCATTATCTGTCCAAAGTCTATTGGAATTGATTTGAATAAGAAGAGAAGAACCAAGTCTTTCATAGTTGATCATTTCACATACTTGTTGTTATTGTGTACAATGTATTCCTGATTCTGCTTGTTATGCTCAGCATCAGTTCATGTAAATCTTCCCAGGCCTTTCTAAAATCAGTTTGTTCAGCATTTTTATAAAACAATAATATTCTATTACCTTCATATACAACAACTTGTTCAGCCATTCCCCAATTGATATATGTCTACTTATTTTCGAATTCTTTTCTACCACAGAAATTGTTGCTATAAATATTTTTTGCATATGTGGGTTCATATGCTTGGGATACAGACCCAGTAATGGCACTACTAGAACAAAGAGTATGCACAGTTTAAGAGCTCTTTGAGCATAATTCCAGATTGCTCTCCAGAATGCTTGGATCATTTCACAACTCCACCAACAATACTTTAGTGTCCCATTTTCCTATATGCCCTCCAACATTTATCATTATCTTTTTCTGTGATCTTAGCCAATCTGGGAGGTGTGAGTGGTGGTACCCAGAACTGTTTTAATTTGAAGTGCTCTAATCAATAGTGATTTAGAACATTTCCTTTCAAATATTTTATTTCTGTCCCAAAAAACTATACTATAACTTCCAAATATAGACAAGCCTTCAAGGGCTGTTTAAGGTGTTAAACATTTCACTTTCTTTCAAAGACAGCAAGGGGATGAAGGAGAGGAAAGAATACCATCCAAAATGAACCAATGAAAAGGTCTAAAGAGACTATAACATTTAAAGTAAAAAAATTTGCTTTCTCAGGTCCAACATGTTTGGCCTATAGATACTGGTCACAAAGAAAACCATAACCAAGGAAAATGCAAGGGATGGCATGTCCTCTCTACCATTGAATCAGCAGGACAGAAAGAATTGCTAGCCAGTTAAAATTCTGCATACTTTAGCACATTTTCATTGCCTTTTTCAAAATATATTATTCCCTGGGTGTGCTATGAACATTCGAGGCACGTTCATCTCTAATTCACAGGTCATCTGAAATGAAGAGAGTGCCTGCTGTTGATTGCAGTAGCAGTTTACACTGTAGTGGCAGATACAGGACATTAGGGGAGGGATTCCTTCAGATATTTCTTTCACTCTCCTCATTTTATATTCTTATTCTGACTTCAGTTTCACCTTCTTTCTTAATGCTTATGGTTTCAATTGAACTTTGAACCTGGGCATATAGCAAACATCTGTTTTTTGATGTTCCCTAAGGATTTCATAATTTGCACATTCTAAATATACATGAAAATGACTGTCTTTTGAAACCTGAGCACTTCGAGGATTCTTTTTTTTTTTCTTCAGATATAATTTATCTGTCAATATTTTTATGCTAGATAAAACTTTTCTCCAGTCAAAGTCTAGAAAACTAAGTGAGTTTTCAATTTCACATCTAACTTTTTGAAAGCCTGAGATATGCAATTTCCCATCTCATATGATGATTTTTTCAGGGCAAGTATCCTCAGACAGAATGGTTAGGGCTGGGATGCCACAAGAGTTGAAAACAAAACAAAAATATATTAGCAATCTGGGAATGCACATACTGCTCCAATATTGAAAATCCATTTTTTTTTTTTTGGATAATTGCCCATCCCAATCCACTGCAAAAATCAAACCCTCTGAAGCTATTTTTCTGAGGCCTTTAAATCACTCACAGAACACATGGCATCCATTTATGGCTGTTATGCTACAACAGACAAGATTCAAATCCAAGCTTTCTTCTAGACTATAATTATTACACAAACCTAGATATTTTCATGATCAATGAAACACTTGTTTCAACAAAAGGAAGTGAAAATCAGGAACTGTGTACATGACTAAAAAGGGCAAGATATTTATTTAAAATCAAAATTAATTATCTCCTTATTTGCATAGATTCAGGAAGAATCAGAAAATAGTAGAGTTAGGCAGGATTCTCTATGTTTTTTTAGTTCAACCACTATGAAACTTTCACAAGTAGTCATACAGCTACTACTAAAGCAGATTTTCTGAAAAGGAAACTTGGCACTTTAGCAATCAGGCTATTCTACTTTGGGACAATCTCTAATTATTTGAAATTTTTCTGTGGTATCAAATGGAATCCATCTTCTGTAACTTTTAACTACTGCTCCTGATTTTCTTCTCTGGATTGTTCACCTGTCTCAGTCATGTGCAATTCTTTGTGATCCCATCTTTGTGATCCCATGGGATTTTTTGGCAAAGATACTGGCATATTTTGTTGCTTCCTTCTCTAATCCATTATATATATGAGGAAACTACAGCAAATTGAGTTAAATCATTTCTCTAGAATCACATATCTAGTAAGTATCTAAGACCAAATTTGAACCCAGGAAGATGAATCTTCCTGACCCCAGGCCTCGCACTCTATCCACTAAACTATCTAAGTGCCCTTCTTCTCTAATTAAAAAATCTAAATGTTTAGTATATGAGAACCATATCATTCAAACATTGCAAATATGTTAAATCTGGAAAATAATATTCTAGAGAGGAATGGGGTCAAAACGTCCTCTACACAGATGATTATTTTCACAATAAACATTATCAATGAATTTAAAACATTATATAAACTCAAGATTTTTGTAATTATAATGCATGAATAACTGAGGTAGCATTTATTTTGCAACACAGCTAATGAGTTTGAGTCAAACAATTGCTTCATTGAGTGGAGCAAAAAGTGGTTAAAGAAATTAATGTTATAGTAACTGAAAGGAAAATTTGATTGTTTCAATTAATTTTTCATTTTATAGCCAGTTAACAGCATAAGATTATTTATTTAGATTCAGAAGAAATTTTAAAAGTCATCCAAATCAATTCTTTCATTTGTAAAATGGGAGAAAAGAAACTGGGAGGTTTGTAGACAACAGGAATCTTACCCAAGATAATACAGGGAAGCAAACTGAAAATCCAGAGGTCTGATTATAAATACACCTTTACTTATCTTAACCTAGCTTGGCCAAAGAATAATTATAAGAATCATTTCTTTATTTTTTGCTCATGTAAAGTCAATATAGTGTCTGAGCAGTATCCTGGACCAATATCAGAAATAGATGAGTTCAAATTTATTTCTGCCATTTTTTGACTCTAAAATCCATCTGAGGCTCTTTAATCTCTGCGTACTTTAGAAAATCCTGATAGACTTATCTACTAAATCTTTGCTGAGACAGATGAAATTGCAAATCCTTCTCTGTCATGCTTATATAAAGGACAAAATTCATGTGTTAATTGTTGAGTAAAAAACTAGTTTAACAAATAAATAATAACTTTAATATATAACTAATAACATAAATATACATATAATAAATATAAACTGATTACATAAAGTACATTAAGAATTGTTCTGTAAGATACAGAAAAAAATAAAATGGAATGATGCTTTCCTGGTACTATTTGGGTAAAAGGTGGTTCCATTATTTTATGTAGGAAAAAAATTAATTAAGCAACACTTACAGCATATTATTTGAACTTCTCTGTGAGATGAATACTACAGAAAATATTTTCCCATTTTACTGAGAAAGATTAGGTTCTAAAAAGTTCGCTGAATTAACTTGGTCACACAAACAAAAAAATTAGAATTAGAGTATAGTAATACTTGAACTTGGGTTTTCTTGACTCGACTTTACCATCGATTCCAACTTTTGCATCTTAATCCCCACATTATAGAGTTCTTCTAAAAGAAAAAGAAATAATCCCTATGTCATATAATATATGGAATATAATATAATTCCAATGTATGTAGGAAGTCAACACTGTATACTTTTATTTCAGGAAGCATATATGGAAGAGATAAGACTTGAAGGACAGGGGAATGTCGTACTGTGCTTTCCAGAGTCTGAAAGGTGAGTGACACAATTATGTTATAAGTGTCTGTCTAATCGAAAGTCTGACATGAAGTCCCAGAATTAATCTCTGGTAAGCTTCTAGGTAGAAGAGTCTTCCTTAAATATAACCAAAAATTTATCCTGTTGTCACATAAGTTTTATTTCTTCTCATTTAATATTTCTCAAAAATTTATGTTTATAGACTACATCATCCTGACTTCTGAAAGTTGAGTTGGGTGGTATTTTAGACATTCCTTGTTTAAATGATTAAGTCAAAAGAGAAAAAGGGACAGATAGCATTAGTCAAATGTTATTTTGCTTCTATTTTCTCTTTAAAAGATCATGATATTTGGCTTGTGATGTAACACAGAAGGAAAATGGACAGTTGACAATCAAGATGATTAGAGAATAAGTAAGAAAGTATCATTAATTTAGGCCCAGAAAATTATATCCTAGAGTATTTGAAGGTTCATAGATGGCTGCAATTTTTTTAATTGAAGTTTTTTTTTTTAATTTTCAAAACATATGCAAGGATAATTTTTCAACATTGACCCTTCAAAAATATTGTGTTCCAAATTCCTTCCCCTTATCTCCACCCTTTCCCTTAAGTGGCACATAATCCAATATATGTTAAATATGGTAAAAATCTATGTTAAATCCAATATAGGTATACATGTTAATACAATTATTTTGCTGTCCAAGAAAAATTCAAACAGTATAAAAAAGAAAAGAGAGACAGAAAAAAAAAAAAAAACTTAAGCAAACGATAACAAAAAGAGTGAATAAGCTATGTTGTTATCTACCCTCAGTTCTTACAGTTCTCTTCCTAGATGCAAATGACTCTCATCATCACAAACTCATTGGAATTGGCTTGAATTATCTCATTGTTGGAAAGAGCCACATCCAATTCTAATCATCATATAATCTTGTTGTTATTGTGTACAATGATCACGTGTTTCTGCTCATTTCACTTAGGCCCAGTTCCTGTAAGTTTCTCCAGGCTTCTCTGAAATCATTCTGCTGAGGGTTTTGTATAAAACAACAATATCCCATAACATTCATATATCATAAATTATTCAGCCATTCTCCAATTGATGAGCATCCACTCAGATTCCAGTTTCTTGTCACTACAAAATGAGCTGCCACAAGCAGTTTTGCACATGTGGGTTCCTTTCCCTACTTTAAAATCTGTTTAGGATATAAGCTCAGTAGAAACACTGCTGGATCAAAAGCTATGCAAAGTTTGATAGGCAGTTCAAATTGCTCTCCATAATGGTTGGATTAGTTCACAACTCCACTAACAACATAGTTTTCCAGTTTTCCTACATACTCTACAATACTTATCATTATCTTTTCCTGTCATCTCATTCAATCTGAGAGATGGATAGTGGTACTTCAAAGTTATTTCATGTTGAGATATTGTCTCTGATAACTGAGTGATAGATTCCTTGCCACAATATTTTTGTCCTTTCATATATATAACCTTAATCCAAATCAGGATCATTTTCCTGCAGAAAGAATGAACTAGTAGGACCTTGGCAGCATATCCACATTTCAACAAGTCACCATGGCTTCCCAAGGGCTTGCATACACATCAGGCATAATTAAAATATTTTTAATTGAAATTACTTTTGTAAGCTAACATACTTAAAACAGCCTTGATTCTTCCCCCCTTCCCCTCTGCCCCAAATCTATCTGGTAAAATCTTTCCCATCATCTGTAACTGAAGGCTTTTGGAAGTTGTCTGAGGGCACTGAAAAGTCATGTCCATGATAACACACCTATGATCTGTCAGATACAAGACTCGGATCACAACCTTCCTGATTCCAACTGCTTCCCTCTGGCTCACTAATATGTGATCCTTAACCAGTGGTGGTAAATTCAGAAGTCTAGGATCCGTTGGGGTTTTAAAAACCATGCCAGATTGGGGATAAGTGAAGGAAGACATCTTGCTCTGTGTTTATACTTCTAAATTTAGAAATGTACAGCCTTCAGAAAGTAAGATTCTTCTTTTTCATGACCAGAAAAAGGGCCAAAAAGGAAAGAGCAAGAATCCCTTCAGAAACATTCCCAGAAACCCAAGGATACTCTGAGCACTCCAGAGTAGGTTTCATTAAATCACTTTTTTAACCCCTGGCTCTTGGCAGAATGATCAGGAATGTGCATTAGAATCCTTTTCACAACCTTTTCTTAGATGGATAGATGATGCTGCAGAAATAAAATGTCATCCTGCTTTTCCCTCAGTTTTCATCCAGATCTTTCAGCATAGTTCCATTGGTACTGTTAAGTATCCATGACCTTGGGAAAGTCCTAGAACTTCTCTGAGTCCCACTTTCCTCAATAGTAAAATGAGATGGTTGCACTCCACATTCTCTGAGGTCCCTTTCAATTTTAGGTCAAAGATCTCATGAGAAGCATCATTCAGGGATAGTAAGCTATTGACCATGACTTAAAGGGGCAATTCAACAAATAGTTTTTTTTTTTTTTTTTTTTTTTTTTTTTTTTTTTTTTTTTTTTTTTTTTTTTTTTTTTTTTTTTTTTTTTTTTTTTTTTTTTTTTTTTTTTTTTTTTTTTTTTTTTTTTTTTTTTTTTTTTTTTTTTTTTTTTTTTTTTTTTTTTTTTTTTTTTTTTTTTTTTTTTTTTTTTTTTTTTTTTTTTTTTTTTTTTTTTTTTTTTTTTTTTTTTTTTTTTTTTTTTTTTTTTTTTTTTTTTTTTTTTTTTTTTTTTTTTTTTTTTTTTTTTTTTTTTTTTTTTTTTTTTTTTTTTTTTTTTTTTTTTTTTTTTTTTTTTTTTTTTTTTTTTTTTTTTTTTTTTTTTTTTTTTTTTTTTTTTTTTTTTTTTTTTTTTTTTTTTTTTTTTTTTTTTTTTTTTTTTTTTTTTTTTTTTTTTACTGAGTATAAGCCAATCCTTATATCACTAAGAACCATTATTTGTTGTAAGATTAATTCAATCATACTGAACTTGGGAACTATTAATCACCACACTAAACTAGATAATCATTGTCTTATCAATTCTACTGAGTTAACACCTTGTAAGAATCCTTCTTTCAAGTACAGAGTTCTGGCCCATTACATCTCCCACTTTCTTTTGTTGTAGAACATAGGTGGTAACCACCTCCCCTCCAGTGGAAGGTGAGAGCCCCATAAAGAAGGTAATCATATCTTTTCTGACTTCTCAGAAAAAGGGGAGGGTGAAAACACCCAAAAAAGGAGGTGATCACACCTCCCTCATGTCTCAGGAAAGGAGATGGAAACAACAAAGGGAAATGGGGAAATCAAACCACATTAGTGGGTTTCTGAAAGGTCTCACTTGAAACAGATATACATAAATCCATCAATGTGGGAGGTATTACACAAGCACAAAGCAATATAGCACAGGCTACTCGTGATGTAACAAACAACATGAATCAATATGAGGAATTGTACAGATCTATGAATTCTAGAAATAGTCCAAAACCAACCTATTGTCTAGTACTTCATGTGTCAGGGAATCTAATGATTCTTGCAGATTTTGAAGTTGTGTATCAGTCTTATCATGTCTCAGGGAATCTGATTATTTCTGCTAGTTTTGAAGTTCTGTAACAATCTTATCAACAATTTTTCATCTCAGGGAATCCAGTGATTCCTGCAGGTTTTGAAGTTCTGTAACAGTTTCATTATCAGCCATGCTCTTTCAGTATCAGATGTTTCCTGTCAAACTCTCAAAAAATTATTTTACAGATCTAGAAAAAGCATAACAAAGTTCATCTGGTGTAATGGGCTGAGGCTTGAGTTGATGCACTGAGGTCCCAAGCACATGAGGCTAAATAGTAATTGGACCATACTCTATTAATAGATAAGCTTGGAGAGAGAATGGCCCCCACCCACTCTTTGTGCAAGTCCTGATGTGTTGTATAGGAAATGACGATTTTGGTGGGTGGAGGCAGGGGAGTGGAGAAGGAAGGGGAGGAGAGACCTTTGGGACGGCCATTGCCACAGTTGCCGACACAGTTGCCTCCATGGTTGCCTCGGCTCGCGTCGCTCTCTCTTAGCTGGCTTCCTGTCGCAACTGCCTATATTTGCTATCGCAATCTTTCTTGCCTATATTTGCTATAGCAATCTTTATTCACCTCTTCGCTTCAATAAATATTGAAGATTTTCCCCTTAACCTGAATTCCTGACTCCGGCTGATTTTAAATACGCGGTCATTACATTTGGCGCCCAAGCGTGGGAACCAAGGACCCTACTTTCACTGAAGAAGTCTCCAGTGACCAGGAACTTAGGTGAGTATAAGACAAACAGGGAACTTATTTTCTTAAAGACTAAAGCAGTAACTTTTTGGCTGAAATGGGACAGATCCTAGGTAAAGATTCTCCATCCCCCACCCCAAACCCCCCAACCCCTGCCCCACCCAGGAGTGGTGTTATAAAAAGCCTGCGTGACCTGATAGAAGAGGAAGGGCTAGTTGTATCTTGGGAACACGCAGCTAAACTTTTGAGTACATTAAAACTTACCTCCCCTGGGTTCTTAGAGGAAGAGCAAATCTCTCTGGGTAACTGGGCATTGGTTGGTCAACAGATCTCTGATTATAACATTGACAACCCTCAGTCAGTTCCCTTCGAGGCATTCTATTTATACAATACGATACAGATGGCCTTAAAATACCGTACTAGTTTTAGGAGAAAAGGAAAAAACTCTAAGAATGGCCAAATGCGGAAGCCTGAGGTAAAGGAGGAAGACAAAGAACAGATTAATGGCCATATCCCCACAGGGCATGAAGACTTAAGTGAGGCTCAAGGGCGGGGTGAATCTGAGGCAGCTTTAGCCCCACCTGAGGAGCAGGTAATTGACTCTCCTCCATCAACTCCACCCTCTGGGATGGAGGGAGGAGGGGTAGTGGGGGGGGCAGTGACAGCACCAGCACCTCCCCCCCAGCATCCAGCCCCTCCCCCACAGCGTCCAGCTGCTCCTTTGAGTAGATTGCAAAAGGCACTAATTAAGGCCAAAGAAGAAGGGAGAAATGTATTGGAAATCCAACACCACATTTTTCCAGTTATTCAACAGTTTGATTCTTCAGGTCAAGAAAGTAGAAGATACTCTCCTTTTGATATAGATATCCTCAAAGACCTGAAAAAAGCTTGCACTCTTTATGGGGCTACATCAGCTTATGTTAAGATGCTATTACAAAATTTGTCTTTTGAAATCTTGACCCCTGATGACTGGAAATCTATAGCAAAGATATGCCTAGAACCTGGACAAAACTACTTGTGGCTTTCTGAATATAGTGAGCTCTGTAGGATACAAGCCCAACAAAATAGTCAAAGTGGAGTTCATGCTGCAATCACCTATGACCTACTTACAGGTACAGGTCCTTATGCAAATGTCGCAGCACAAATTAATTATTCTGTAGCAGCATATGAGCAAATTGCTGTTAATGCTATCAAAGCGTGGGCTTCCCTCCACAGTAAAGACGACAAGAGGGGGGCCTTCACAAAAATAACACAAGGGCCAAATGAACCCTTTGCTGACTTTGTGGGACGTTTGCAGACAGCTATCACAAGAACAAATGGAGAAAATCCAATAACAGACGTTTTGATAAGGCAACTTGCTAAGGAAAATGCTAATGAGGTTTGCAGAAGAATTATACTAGGACTGCGCAGGGATGCTCCTTTAGAGGAGATCATAAGACGCTGTGCCACAGTGGACACAGGTGCCTTTTATACCCAGGCTATGGTGCAGACTTCCCAAAATTCAAACATGGGAAGACAGAATCCCTCTTGGCAAGGGACTTCCAGAGAGACTCGTAGATGCTTTCAGTGTGGAAAAGTAGGGCATCTGAAAGCTCAATGTTGGTATAGAGATAGAATGGGAAAACAAGGTGGGAGAACAAGACCCCAAACCCCATGTCCAAAATGCAACAGAGGCTTCCATTGGGCCTCAGAATGCAGACAGATTCAGGGAAACGGGATGAGGGGCCCAGCCCCAGGGCCCAAGGCAAAAAACACTTGGGGCATGATGGCAGCCAATGGTGCACCCAGGGAGGGCCTAGAAGTCCAGTATCCAGACATGACCAATCAGCCAGAAAGCCATATGATGGGAGAAGGGGATTACACAGTCAACCAGCCAGGAAGCAACCTGATGGCAGAAGGGAATTACAATTGGGGAGAATAGAGCTGTATGCAGCTGGGACAACTGAGATACCCCCTGGAGAGGTGAAATCTGTTCCTCTCCAGCCTATGGATCCCTTACCTCCAGGCACAGTAGGCTTGACCATTTCACCTCCTTTTTGTACGTACAAAACAGTGTCCATCCACACACTGATGTGGGAAACTGGGGAATGTGTAGATAATATCCCAGTCACTAATACAGGTAGACAATGTGTGACTTATCACCCAGGAGACGTAGTAGCATCAGGTTTACTCATACAGAATCCTAATAAGCAACCTGGTGATAGTCACCCAGGTTCTGACTCCAGACCACAAAATCCAGGAATTTACTGGACAGCAGCTGTAACGGCTGACCGACCTATGCTCACGATCTATATAAATGGCCTACCATTGGAAGGATTGGTAGACACAGGTGCAGATCGTACAGTTATTAGAGGTGCCAATTGGCCCAGTCACTGGCCAAAGATTAAAGCAGACACCTATATGTCTGGAGTAGGAGGATCAATAGCAGCTGAAGTTAGTGCTGCCCCTATGAGATGGACTTTTGAAGGCAAAACAGGAGTTTTTACTCCTTTTATAGTTGAAAAACTCCCCATCAATCTGTGGGGAAGAGATGTTTTACAACAATTAGGGTTAAAAATGAGTACTTCGGTTTTTTAAGCAGGGCTGCTGTTGAAGGCCTGCCAACACTTTCACCTGTTCCTATCCAATGGAAAACTGATACACCAGTGTGGATAGAACAGTGGCCCTTGGGTAGCGATAAAATTCAGGCCTTATTAGATATAGTACAGGAACAGCTTGAACAAGGACATTTACAACCTTCTCTAAGTCCTTGGAATTCCCCAGTGTTCGTTGTAAAAAAGAAATCAGGAAAATGGAGGATGCTCACTGATTTAAGAAAAGTAAATGAACAGATGGAAACTATGGGAACTCTTCAGCCTGGACTTCCATCTCCTACTCAATTGCCTAGAGAGTGGCCTCTTTGGGTCATCGATATTAAGGATTGTTTCTATTCTATCCCTCTGGATAAGGAGGATATGAAAAGATTTGCCTTTTCAGTGCCCAGCGTTAACTTAGCTGAGCCTTATAAAAGATATGAATGGACAGTTTTGCCACAGGGAATGAAAAACAGCCCCACTATGTGTCAAATGTATGTTGCTGCTGCTCTTGCTCCAATAAGAAAAGCATTTCCAAAAGTAATACTATTACATTATATGGATGATATATTGGGATGTGCACCTGAGGAACAAATGCTAGAAGCATGTCTGCAAAAGACCATAGAAACACTAAGATACTACAAATTATACATAGCTGAAGAGAAAATTCAAAGACATGCTCCTTTTCAATATTTAGGATATGAAGTATACCCTAAGGTGCTTACAGTACAAAAACTGTCCTTAAGAACAGAGAAGCTAAACACCTTAAATGATTTTCAGAAATTGATAGGAGATATCCAATGGATGCGACCAGTGTTAGGCTTGACTACCTATCAGTTACAACCATTATATGATATTTTAAGGGGAGACAGTGCTTTAAATTCACCACGCCAGCTTACAAAAGAAGCTCAAGAGGCTTTGAGAGAAGTTGAACTGGCTTTATCCAATGTGGTTGAGAGAATCACTCAAAAGCCCTTGGAAATATCAGTTTTTGCCACACAAGAGGCACCCACAGCAGTCCTTCATCAAGGAGACAGTGTGATAGAGTGGGTGAACCTCCCGGCACAACCAGAACAAAGCCTTACTCCTTACCCAGTGCTTGTGGCTAGAATTTTGTTAAAGGCCATTAAGCGAGCAGTACAATTATCTGGGGCAAGACCTGATAAGATATACACCTTTTACACCAATACACAAATTAATGTGTGTTGTGAGACCATCCCAGAGTGGCAAATTTTATTAGCCATGGCTCCTAATTTTATACATGGGTCTCCATTAAAGATAACCAGACTTTTACATAATTGGCGATGGATTCTTGAAGAAAAAGTTTCTAAAGTTCCTCTTAAAGGACCAACTATCTTTACAGATGCATCCAAACACAATATTTGTGCTGTATACTCTCATGATTTAACCATAAAGAGAGTAGTCAGAACTCCTTTTCAGTCCACTCAGCAGAACGAATTGTATGCAATCATGTTAGCTCTCACTTATTACCCAGGAGACATAAATATAATATCTGATTCAGCCTATTCAGTAGGTGTGGTACAAAGAATTGCCACAGCCCAAATAAAATTTGCAGCTTCTAATATATATCAGCTCTTTAAGGAACTTCAGGAGCAAGTGAGAAAACATCCAGGTAAGATTTATATCTTGCATGTCCACTCACATAGTGGACTCCCAGGCCCTATTTTTGATGGGAACTCAAAGGCAGATAGCCTTTTAACTATGTTAGCCAGTACACCTTTATTTCAGGAGGCCCAGGAATCCCATTCTAAGTACCATCAGGCTGCTCGAGCTTTGCGTTTACAATTTGGGATTACAAAAGAGGAAGCTAGGAGCATAGTAAAAAGCTGTACAGCTTGCCTTCCTTTCCATGCTCCTACACTGCCTCCAGGGAAGAACCCTCGTGGTTTGAGACCCAATGAAATCTGGCAAATGGATGTGACCCATTATAAATCTTTCGGTCGTCTGTCTTTTATCCATGTTGTGGTAGACACCTTTTCAGGATTCACTTTTGCCATACCAGCAGCAAAAGAGACAGCCCGAGTGGTCACTGAATTTCTCATGCAAGCATTTGCCATTATGGGTGTGCCACAAGCAATAAAAACAGACAATGGTCCTGCATACACCTCCAAACATTTTGCACACTTTTGTGCACAGTATAAGATTTTACACACCACTGGCATACCCTTTAATCCTCAAGGACAGGCAATAGTAGAGAGGAGAAACAGAGACATTAAGACGCTCCTCCAAAAACAAAAGAAAGGGGGAGCCACAGGTAACCCTAGAGAACTACTAAATCTAGCTCTTTATACTATTAACTTCTTGATTTTTGACGAAGATGCACTGGCTCCGGCAGACAGGTTTTATAACCCACCGGAAGGGCAATGTCCAGTGCGAGCAGCTCCACTATCTTTAGATAATCGCCAGGTGATGTGGAGAGACCCAGAAAGTGGTGAATGGAAGGGACCAGATAGGCTAACTGCTTGGGGGAGAGGGTTTGCTTGTATCTCTACAGGTGGAGAAGGAATCAGATGGGTGCCAACGAGCCGTATTCGCCTTGTCCATCGCAGAGAGACGGAGCAGACCCTTGAAACGAAGGAGAAGACCCAAGAAACATCGGGTGGTTCTGTTGCTGATTGTGCTCACCATTGAAAGAGTGTGGCAGTTATGGCGTTTGACTCATGGACATAGAAAATCATTGGACTTCAAAACCCTCAGAAATCATTGGATTCTCTGAGACATAAGATTGTTGTAGGACTTTAAAGCCCTCAGGAATCATTGGATTTTCTGAGAAATGATAAGACTGTTACAGGACTTCAAAATCTGCTGGAATCATTGGATTCCCTAAGACATAAAAAGACTTTTGCTGGACTTCAAAAACTTGGGGGGATCATTGGATTCCCTGATATGTGAAGCAATGGACAATAGACTGGTTTTGGACTATCTCTTGGCTGCTGAAGAGGTGTATGTGTGACTGCTGTTTACATACTCTCCTTCTAGGACTTCTGGCAATCTTTTACATCATACTGTTGATTTATATTGTTTGTTATACCGTTACTTGGGTGCATAATTCATGTTTGTTACACCACATCAAGCCTGCACTGACTGTGGGGAGAGTCATCACTAATAGTCTCTGCGTTGTTGCTATGTGCTATGTGTTCCCATGCTGATGGGTTTGTGCATAATAAGACCCTTGAGCCCAGAAACCTGCTAGCAACCCCCACTTCCCTTTGGTGCTTTTCATCTCCCTTCCTGAGATGTCAGGGAGGGCGTGATTATCTCCTTTTTAGTGCTTTCACCTCCCTTCCTGAGAAGTCAGGGGGGTCGTGATCACTTCCTTTTCGGTGCTTTCACCTCCTTTCCTGAGAAATCAGGGAGGGTGTGATCACCTCCCCTTGGGGGCTCTGACCTCCCTGAAGAGTCAGGGATGGCATGATCACCTGTGTTCTAAAACAAAAGAAAGCGGGAGATGTAATGGGCTGAGGCTTGAGTTGATGCACTGAGGTCCCAAGCACATGAGGCTAAATAGTAATTGGACCATACTCTATTAATAGATAAGCTTGGAGAGAGAATGGCCCCCACCCACTCTTTGTGCAAGTCCTGATGTGTTGTATAGGAAATGACGATTTTGGTGGGTGGAGGCAGGGGAGTGGAGAAGGAAGGGGAGGAGAGACCTTTGGGACGGCCATTGCCACAGTTGCCGACACAGTTGCCTCCATGGTTGCCTCGGCTCGCGTCGCTCTCTCTTAGCTGGCTTCCTGTCGCAACTGCCTATATTTGCTATCGCAATCTTTCTTGCCTATATTTGCTATAGCAATCTTTATTCACCTCTTCGCTTCAATAAATATTGAAGATTTTCCCCTTAACCTGAATTCCTGACTCCGGCTGATTTTAAATACGCGGTCATTACATATATATATATATATATATATATATATATATATATATATATATATATATATATATATATATATATATATATATATATATATATATATATATATATATATATATATATATATATATATATATATATATATATATATATATATATATATATATATATATATATATATATATATATATATATATATATATATATATATATATATATATATATATATATATATATATATATATATATATATATATATATATATATATATATATATATATATATATATATATATATATATATATATATATATATATATATATATATATATATATATATATATATATATATATATATATATATATATATATATATATATATATATATATATATATATATATATATATATATATATATATATATATATATATATATATATATATATATATATATATATATATATATATATATATATATATATATATATATATATATATATATATATATATATATATATATATATATATATATATATATATATATATATATATATATATATATATATATATATATATATATATATATATATATATATATATATATATATATATATATATATATATATATATATATATATATATATATATATATATATATATATATATATATATATATATATATATATATATATATATATATATATATATATATATATATATATATATATATATATATATATATATATATATATATATATATATATATATATATATATATATATATATATATATATATATATATATATATATATATATATATATATATATATATATATATATATATATATATATATATATATATATATATATATATATATATATATATATATATATATATATATATATATATATATATATATATATATATATATATATATATATATATATATATATATATATATATATATATATATATATATATATATATATATATATATATATATATATATATATATATATATATATATATATATATATATATATATATATATATATATATATATATATATATATATATATATATATATATATATATATATATATATATATATATATATATATATATATATATATATATATATATATATATATATATATATATATATATATATATATATATATATATATATATATATATATATATATATATATATATATATATATATATATATATATATATATATATATATATATATATATATATATATATATATATATATATATATATATATATATATATTCACAGGACAAAATAATCAGTGACTAGAATGATTTAGTGTTTGACAAAATCAAAGACCCCAGCTTTTGAGACAAAAGCTTTGACAAAAATTGCTTGTAAAGTTTGAAACTGGAATGGCAGAAACTAAGCATTGACCCACACCTTACACCATATACAAAGATAATTTCAAAATGGTTTCATGATTTATGCATATAGAGTGACATTATAAGCAAATTAGAAGAACAAAAGATAGTTTATCTCTGAGATCTGTGGAGAAAAAAGGAATTTGGGGTCAAAGAAGAATTAGAGTTCTTTATTGAATATAATTTTTATTGTATATTGGTCTGAAAAGGAAGTATTTACTATTTCTGCCTCTTTACATTTGATTAAGATTTTTATGCCCTAACATATGGTCAATATTTGTGAAGTACTCTTTCCTGATGAGAAAAAGGTGTATTCCTTTTTATCCTTATTCAATTTGTTCCAGAAGTCTAAGATCTCTAGTTTTCCAGGTTCCTGTTAACCTCCCTCATTTCTTTTTTATTTGTTTTATAGTTAGATTTATGTGATTCTGAGAGGAGAAGTTTAACATACCCCCACTGAAATAGTTTTGTAGTCTATTTCTTCCTGTAACTGGATTTAAATATCTAGGAATTTGCCTACTTTATCTTTGGTGTATACACATTTAGTATTGTTACTACTTCATTATTTACAGTACCTTTTATGAAGGTGTACTTTTCCTCCTTATCTCTTTTAATAAGATGTATTTTTGCATCTTTACTTTTGCTTTATTTGAGATCAGAATTGCTACCCCTGTTTTTTTTTTTTTTTTTTTTTTTTTTTTTTTTTTTTTTTTTTTTTTTTTTTTTTTTTTTTTTTTTTTTTTTTTTTTTTTTTTTTTTTTTTTTTTTTTTTTTTTTTTTTTTTTTTTTTTTTTTTTTTTTTTTTTTTTTTTTTTTTTTTTTTTTTTTTTTTTTTTTTTTTTTTTTTTTTTTTTTTTTTTTTTTTTTTTTTTTTTTTTTTTTTTTTTTTTTTTTTTTTTTTTTTTTTTTTTTTTTTTTTTTTTTTTTTTTTTTTTTTTTTTTTTTTTTTTTTTTTTTTTTTTTTTTTTTTTTTTTTTTTTTTTTTTTTTTTTTTTTTTTTTTTTTTTTTTTTTTTTTTTTTTTTTTTTTTTTTTTTTTTTTTTTTTTTTTTTTTTTTTTTTTTTTTTTTTTTTTTTTTTTTTTTTTTTTTTTTTTTTTTTTTTTTTTTTTTTTTTTTTTTTTTTTTTTTTTTTTTTTTTTTTTTTTTTTTTTTTTTTTTTTTTTTTTTTTTTTTTTTTTTTTTTTTTTTTTTTTTTTTTTTTTTTTTTTTTTTTTTTTTTTTTTTTTTTTTTTTTTTTTTTTTTTTTTTTTTTTTTTTTTTTTTTTTTTTTTTTTTTTTTTTTTTTTTTTTTTTTTTTTTTTTTTTTTTTTTTTTTTTTTTTTTTTTTTTTTTTTTTTTTTTTTTTTTTTTTTTTTTTTTTTTTTTTTTTTTTTTTTTTTTTTTTTTTTTTTTTTTTTTTTTTTTTTTTTTTTTTTTTTTTTTTTTTTTTTTTTTTTTTTTTTTTTTTTTTTTTTTTTTTTTTTTTTTTTTTTTTTTTTTTTTTTTTTTTTTTTTTTTTTTTTTTTTTTTTTTTTTTTTTTTTTTTTTTTTTTTTTTTTTTTTTTTTTTTTTTTTTTTTTTTTTTTTTTTTTTTTTTTTTTTTTTTTTTTTTTTTTTTTTTTTTTTTTTTTTTTTTTTTTTTTTTTTTTTTTTTTTTTTTTTTTTTTTTTTTTTTTTTTTTTTTTTTTTTTTTTTTTTTTTTTTTTTTTTTTTTTTTTTTTTTTTTTTTTTTTTTTTTTTTTTTTTTTTTTTTTTTTTTTTTTTTTTTTTTTTTTTTTTTTTTTTTTTTTTTTTTTTTTTTTTTTTTTTTTTTTTTTTTTTTTTTTTTTTTTTTTTTTTTTAGACCATGCTCTTCAAGACCATGTCCTTGAACACTGCCAGAGGCCATGTCCTTGGACGCAGGAGAGAAAGAGCTAAGAAGAGAGCAAACACCCTAAATTCCTGAAGATTAGATAATGTGTGTCCCAAGAAATCGGTCATCTCCGCCCAAGATCTAGATAACAGTATACTCTAGGATTTCTGCCACACCTATGGTCCGACATTCTTCTCATTGTAACCCCCCACTCAGAAATCCTATTTAATTAAACTCTCTTCATTCATTAAACATAGACATTCACCATCTTAAATCTTGAGTTGTCTCTCTGTCTCTCCGATCCTGTTCCCAAACAGACTGTTTTACAGACTGTTGTCTTACAGAGCCTTTGCTCCCCCTCGGCCCCGGCTCCACTCGATGACCCACTGTTGATGTCCTGCCGGACAGGACAACTGGCGCCCAACCGTGGGGCTCTAAGTGGACCTCGGCCCGACATCGCTCCCGAGCATTCCGCGAGAGAACTCACGGTCTCTACGGAACCCCGTAAGGGTAGAGGTAAGTTTTCGCGATTGTCGGTACTATGGGATCGCATTTATCTAAAGAACAAATATTCCTTAAAGATCTTAAAGGAAATCTTAAGGAAAGAGGCATAAAAGTAAAAAAGAAGGACCTTATAAAATTCTTTATATACATAGATAAGGTCCGTCCTTGGTTTATTGTAAATGGCCCTGAAATACACCCCGGGAAATGGCAGAAGGTTGGCCGAGACCTAAAACAAGAAGGGCCGAACGTTGTAAATGTTTTCCCCCTCTGGGCATTAATTAATGAAGTCATTGAAGGAGCCTGTAACAATGGCAAGGTTCGGCAATTACCCCCGGGTCCTCAGATAACTTGGGAAGACGCTGAGGGAAATACGGGCACTGTCCGCCCTTACATAGTTCCTAATCTACCTATTAACCTATGGGGAAGAGATATTCTCTCACAAATGGGTATTATTATGTACAGCCCCAATTCTGTAGTCACAAGACAAATGCTAAGCCAGGGTTTTCTCCCTCAACAAGGATTAGGGAAAAATAACCAAGGTATCAATCAGCCTTTACAAGTACAGCCGTACCCTGGCCGTGCTGGCCTTGGTTTTCAGAACCATTTTTTATAAGGGCCACTGGTCCGCCCAGCCTGCAGGCGGACAAGATCAAAACACTCCAGTCTGGTTTGACCAGTGGCCCCTTTCCAAAGAAAATATGTTGCGCAGTCCATAGATCCTTTTCGCTTGAAATACCCCAAACCTGCCACTAGACCTTAACCCTAATTTCATTTAGGTACCCCAAAGCTAGACCTCAACATTTGGGGCACACTCAGAACCAATCTGGGTTTTGAGCTGTTCAAGCAGTATTCTTCCAGGAAGAATCTGCGTTCTTTCTTTGGTCTCACTCTATCTCTAAAGGTAGTAGGGAGAATATGCTTTGCTTGAAGAAACTCCCTCTGTCCAAATCCTTTAGAGAGAGAAAGGCCCTTCCTTTGCATCTCAATGCATTTCTAATCTTTTTTTTTTTTTTTTTTTTTTTTTTTTTTTTTTTTTTTTTTTTTTTTTTTTTTTTTTTTTTTTTTTTTTTTTTTTTTTTTTTTTTTTTTTTTTTTTTTTTTTTTTTTTTTTTTTTTTTTTTTTTTTTTTTTTTTTTTTTTTTTTTTTTTTTTTTTTTTTTTTTTTTTTTTTTTTTTTTTTTTTTTTTTTTTTTTTTTTTTTTTTTTTTTTTTTTTTTTTTTTTTTTTTTTTTTTTTTTTTTTTTTTTTTTTTTTTTTTTTTTTTTTTTTTTTTTTTTTTTTTTTTTTTTTTTTTTTTTTTTTTTTTTTTTTTTTTTTTTTTTTTTTTTTTTTTTTTTTTTTTTTTTTTTTTTTTTTTTTTTTTTTTTTTTTTTTTTTTTTTTTTTTTTTTTTTTTTTTTTTTTTTTTTTTTTTTTTTTTTTTTTTTTTTTTTTTTTTTTTTTTTTTTTTTTTTTTTTTTTTTTTTTTTTTTTTTTTTTTTTTTTTTTTTTTTTTTTTTTTTTTTTTTTTTTTTTTTTTTTTTTTTTTTTTTTTTTTTTTTTTTTTTTTTTTTTTTTTTTTTTTTTTTTTTTTTTTTTTTTTTTTTTTTTTTTTTTTTTTTTTTTTTTTTTTTTTTTTTTTTTTTTTTTTTTTTTTTTTTTTTTTTTTTTTTTTTTTTTTTTTTTTTTTTTTTTTTTTTTTTTTTTTTTTTTTTTTTTTTTTTTTTTTTTTTTTTTTTTTTTTTTTTTTTTTTTTTTTTTTTTTTTTTTTTTTTTTTTTTTTTTTTTTTTTTTTTTTTTTTTTTTTTTTTTTTTTTTTTTTTTTTTTTTTTTTTTTTTTTTTTTTTTTTTTTTTTTTTTTTTTTTTTTTTTTTTTTTTTTTTTTTTTTTTTTTTTTTTTTTTTTTTTTTTTTTTTTTTTTTTTTTTTTTTTTTTTTTTTTTTTTTTTTTTTTTTTTTTTTTTTTTTTTTTTTTTTTTTTTTTTTTTTTTTTTTTTTTTTTTTTTTTTTTTTTTTTTTTTTTTTTTTTTTTTTTTTTTTTTTTTTTTTTTTTTTTTTTTTTTTTTTTTTTTTTTTTTTTTTTTTTTTTTTTTTTTTTTTTTTTTTTTTTTTTTTTTTTTTTTTTTTTTTTTTTTTTTTTTTTTTTTTTTTTTTTTTTTTTTTTTTTTTTTTTTTTTTTTTTTTTTTTTTTTTTTTTTTTTTTTTTTTTTTTTTTTTTTTTTTTTTTTTTTTTTTTTTTTTTTTTTTTTTTTTTTTTTTTTTTTTTTTTTTTTTTTTTTTTTTTTTTTTTTTTTTTTTTTTTTTTTTTTTTTTTTTTTTTTTTTTTTTTTTTTTTTTTTTTTTTTTTTTTTTTTTTTTTTTTTTTTTTTTTTTTTTTTTTTTTTTTTTTTTTTTTTTTTTTTTTTTTTTTTTTTTTTTTTTTTTTTTTTTTTTTTTTTTTTTTTTTTTTTTTTTTTTTTTTTTTTTTTTTTTTTTTTTTTTTTTTTTTTTTTTTTCCTCCCCCACCCTTGTTCTGGCCTTTCCTCCCCCTTCTTCCATGGAGTGGGGAGTGTAGAACTCGAGGCCTGGTTCGGACCTCTCCCATGTGGCTTGGCAACCTGCCATTTAAATGCTCCTATCCTGTCCCCTTCTTGGGGTTACTGTACAGTGGGGAGATTGGGGACTCAATCTAAATCTTCTCAAATCTCCGGAAAGGATGTCACCAACTTTTAAAATAGAAGTTTGCTAGCAATTTGGACAAGTGGGCCGCGCCCCTTCCAGACCTTTACCTGGCTCTTAAAGCCGCAGCTTCTAGCCCTCAGGACGTGTGCTCGTCCTATACATTTAAACGGGACTCAGTTTCCCTGATTTGGTCATCCTGCGTCTGTAGAAGCCTCAGAATTACGCTTTTGCATGCTCACAAGGCTGTCTACAAAGATGGGATTTTAAACTGCTCTCGGTTTTTTTTTCTTAGCTTCAGGGCACTACTTAAAACTTTCTTAGCTGCTTATGGAGAGATAATCTAGGTAAACCAGGCTAGGTCTGTTTGTCTCACACTTTCCTACCTAACCCTACAGGTGGGAACTCTTTTGCTCCTAATTTTCTTAGTCCTAAAACCTTTTGCTCTTAGCACACTTGGTTCTATTCTTTTCTGGATTGGCATTCTATGTCCCTGCCAACAAAGGATTTTTTCCTGGGCTCCAACCCTGGCCAGGTTGCAGCTTCAAGAAAGACCTTTGGAATGATGTCTGGGGAATAAAATTTCAGATCAAGGCAAATTACATTCTTTGGAAGATGGCTTTTTATTTCTTTTCTCCCCTCATTCCTTGACTGCAGCAAGAAATGAATAAATGAGAGAAACCGAAGCCATTTAAGAATTCGGTGAATACCCTTAGGAAAGAAGTCTGTTTTTCCCGTGTGCTTTTCTATGTTCTCTAGACTTGTTCCCTGTTTTCCCTCCTCCATTCTTTGAGACGCTGAGGGACTAAGATGGGATAGTTTACCTTCCTACTTAGATGGTGTGTTTTCTAGAGGTATTGGGTAATTTGTAACTGAGTTATGCCTTAAAATTTGTCATCTCTGTTGGGCAATAAGTTATATGAAGTTTGGTTCAGTTACTTGTGAACTTCAAGATCTGTGTAATGTTAAATTTAAAACTATCTACTTAGATAAGAAAGATAGCTGTATAAGCTGTAAACCCTTTACTGTGATTCTTGAACTAGATTTTATCTGAAGTCCTAGATTAATGATAACTGATGTAGAAGATAAAATCCTTTGGGACTGCAGCTAATATTTGCTGGGAGTTTTGAGTTCAGGTGTGATTGCATAGACCAGAAGTAGAACTGCCTTAAATAACTATTTTAATTTGTGGCCACACTATGATTGTTGCTAAGCTTTTTCCTGGGGCTAGAGTTTCTTTATCTAAAGGTTTACTTCGCCCAAGTACTTGGGGCCGCTCCCACCTTGCCTTTTGAGAAAGATGACCGGCCTTTTACACTGTATGTTGATGGAAGGCAGGGCTAGGCCCCTGACTTGCGGCTCAAATGCCTGGGCTAATTTGAGCTCACTGGGAAACTCCTGCAGTCTTGGGGGATTTGTCGCTCATAGGATGCTGTGAGGCCCTGAGTCTTAAACTCTAGGTCTCTGGACAGGTAGGCTTGGCTAGGCCTTCTAGGGTGACTGGAGTCAATTGGCGACAATTGGCGTGTTTGGGTGTTTTTGGAATTTAGATTCTGTCCAAATTCAATGGGTGTGGCCCAGTCCCAGCCAGCCCTCGCGGAGAGAAATGAGAAAAATGATCAGAGAATACCGGTAGATAGTCCCTTGGGAAACAAATTAAGTAATTGGAACAAACTGCCAAAATATAAAGGAAAAAGCAAGAAAAAGATGATAAGGTATTGCTGCTTTGTCTGGGGTGACAAAGACATTGGTGGAGGCACTATTTGGCCTAAATTTGGCTCCCTTGAAGATTGGGTGTGCCAAATACTGAATTTGTGTGTTAATAACAAAGAACCTGTTAATCCAGAGGAGGTTCTATATGCAGGACTATGGCTTTCCGGGGCTTCTATAATGTTGAGTAAGAGTCCAAGTGTAAAGGACACGAAGGAGGAAACTTTAAAGACCCAGCAATGGGACCCATTGTTATCTCTCCCTCCTCCATACTTATCCCCACCCCCAGAAGAAGCCATGGTTTTAGGAAAGGGAAGGTGAGGACTTAATCCCATCAGCTCCTCCTGGGCCCCTCAGGGCACGGGAGGATTTAATTCGATTGACCCCACCTGGACTCCAAAAAGAGTCATTCTCCTCTTTAAGGAAGGAATTAGATCAAATTCAAAGAGATATCCGAAATTATCCTTTGCCGGGAACTAAAACCCCAAGTCCTAAATTATATCCCTTAAGAGAGGTTCCTTCGGCCCAAGGAGGTATAGGATTTGTGAACGCTCCCCTGAGCACCACAGAAGTCAGGGCCTTTAAGAAGGAAATGAGGTCCTTGATAGAAGACCCCACTGGGCTAACAGAACAGTTTGATCAATTCATTGGAATTTGTCTCCTAGGACCTAACATGCTTCCTCCCAAACAGCTTGAAGGCGTTTGCAACCACACCATACCTGTCAACCTGACGTGGCAATATGTGGCCGCTCCTGACGGCTCTTATTTTGCCTGCTCTGCTGGCCTTACTACATTTCTGGATGCCCGATCTTTTATCAAAAAACGCGATTACTGCGTTTCTGTCTTTCTCTTCCCTCATATTAATATACACCAGGCCGATGATTTCCTTGATATCTGGGAAAGAAAAAGTACTGGCAATTTCAGGACCAGGAGGGAACCCCTTACTGCATTAACTCTGACCATCCTCCTTGGCCTAGGAGCGGTAGGAACGGGGACGGGTATAGCCTCCCTCATACAAAATGACAAACAATATTCCCAATTGAGCGTT